>NC_056730.1:472194595-472402095 GCF_019279795.1 Protopterus annectens
TAGTTGAATATATTAGACCCCTTAGATGTTGCCAGTTCACCATCATGTCATATTACCAAACTGGAAAGGGTATTCTGGAGACTAATATTGGATTTACTTAATAGTAGTTTCTTTTGCTTCTTCCCCTTCTTGTTTTGAATATTCACCACTACTGATTTTGACAATAATACTGTCCCTGATACAGTTTGTCTTGTGTTCCCTGTACAGTCCCCATCTCATGGTTCTCAATTCTTTCTGGCCTCTGCAGAGGGGGAAACTCTAAAGGGTCATTATAATCAAACTGCACTAAATTAGAATTTATATGACTAGATGTATCCTGATTGTTATAATTAAAATATGAAATATCTTGACCTTTGGGATTAGTTTGGACCTGAAGATATTAAGGCACCAGGGTTATGGGACTACATTTCTAACATCCGTTTTGAAATTGAAAGCAGCTATATTATAGGCTTGTTAGAATTATTATTATACATGTACTATATGTATATTGGTTGTTTAAAGTTTTTTGTATTTAATAATTCAATTAATATTATGATGACTTATACATTTCTTAAGACACTTTTAGATATATTTTAACTGAGTTTATGAAATGGATGCCTTTGTCGAATCATTCTTTTTTGTTGTATTCATAATTTTTAAGAGAGATGATGGATTATTGTCTGGTTTAACTAAGGAGCATTTAAGGCATTGGTGCACAACGTCTGGCCCAGAGGCCAAATCCGGCCCACCACACAACGCCATCCAGCGTAACCTAAAAAATTTAAAAAAAGTGAAAAAATACTATGCCTTACTCCAGTCATGCAAACTTTCCAGCATGTGCTTACTTACCTAATTGACTTCAGTTGCGCACACTTCTAATTTTAGCCGCAGAAGTAACTATTCTTTCTTGTTTATAACTTATAGTCTGTAAACATTAGTAACTTTCTGCAAGAGTTTGTAATAAGTCATGGTTGCAAGCCAGAATAAAGTTAAATGCAAAGTTGATGTAAAAAACAGGCAATTTCATGACTGCTGTCTTAAGTAAAAATGCAAGTCACCTGTACCAATTGTTAACTCGTAACTACTTACTATGTTTTGAGGTGGCCCGCAGATGCATTAAGAATTAATATAGTGGCCCTCCCCACAAAAAGGTTGTGCACCACTGATTTAAGGCTTTCTTTTGTAGGGGCAATTCTTTTAAGGACATCATGTTGGAGAGTAATGTTACTATTTAAAAATGAGAAATAATGTATGTATTCTGTTCTGATGAAGTCCTGGTTGTGTATTGGGACCAAAGTGCTTGACTGAATTGATTTATGATTTTAATAAAGTTGTTTGGCTTCTTCACTGGAGTTTCATTTGCAGATCAGGATTGTGTGCATTTGGTGGATTTTATAGTTTGGTTTGTACACATGTTAATTTATAAATTTCTTTGAACATGCAATTCTACATTCAATAGTATATCTTGTTGATTCTTCACAATAACTCCTTCACCATTTTTATCTCATTCATAATACCTAATATGTTTAACTCATTTACCCAAAATGGAGAAACTTCATATTTTTTTCTTTCAACCAATGAATGTTTCTGCTTTAATATAAACATTTTACTTTCTTTCAATTTTCAAAAAACTTCCTTTCCATACATAAAAAAACTTCTCTGAATTATTATCTAAACTATTACACATACATTTAATTTTAGTTTTATATTTTGCCTTATACTGTTTTCTTTTATCCATTTCTAAATCTAAAAAGATGTTTTCATATTTTTCCTTAAACTCAATCCACCATTCAGTCATGAACCATAAAAATCCCTGGCTGTTTTATGCCTATTCCAAAAATGATTAGTTTTCCTTTCTAAAATGCTAATATTAATACCTTTCATTAATAATCTCTTAATACTTTTTCCTTCAGTAATTCCTTCATTACTCTTACCACATTCAGCCCAAATACCTTTATTATCAGAGAATCCATTAACAACCTTAAAACATTTAACTTCTGTTAATGAATTATATAGCATGAAGAAATCAATCTATGAATCTAAAACACCTGTTTATACTTCCATCCTTCTATATTCCATAATTTTCAATTCCCACATTTCATAGGTATTTTTATTCTTTTAATGTCTACTCCTTCCTTTTTTTATACATTGTTAACCCACAATTGAACTCCCCCTTTAAGGTCATTTCCATATTACTATTATATATGCTTTCAAAAGCTCAAACAACTCTTCCCTTTCTTTTATTGAAGTGAATGCATAAATTCCTATTACCCTAAAAATGTATTACTTCTTCTAACATCTACAGCTATAGTTCTTCCTACCTTAATAGTGCAAACATCTAAAACTTTAATATCTTCTCCAGACATAAAGACCACACCTGAACATTTTTCCCTACCAAAGTTCCAAACCACACCTCCTTCCCAAAATGCTTCTACCTGCCCTCTTTCAATTTCTGAAATAAATATTGTATCCTGTAAACAAACAACCTCTGCCTCACATTTTTACACCATTGCAAGACTGTAATTCTCCTCCTCTTATTAACCCGACTATTAACATTGAGTCTTCTGAATATACACATTTATGTCTGGGCTTCTCGGTTAAATTATACTTATTTTTTTGTGCTGGATATCATTAAGGACCAAAGCTTAGTGGAAGGATGGAGGAACCTAACAATGTCATTTGTCTCCTATACAGGATATATTAAGACATCAGTTTAATGTCTCACTAAAACTGAAGATATATATTCAGAGTTGTTTTTCTCTCACTCACCCAGAGCTGTCTTATAATGCATGACCCACAAGTGATGGGTTATCATGGGGGCTGCTGTTGCTTCAGCACTGAGAAGGCCTCAAAATGTATGGAAAAGGAGGGGTTAGATCCTTTATGGGAATTCAGATATATTTTGTTATCTACAGTTTTTTTATAAATACCTTCACATTATGCATTATATTATTTATCAAGGTTTGAGGTGGAATGAGAAGTCAGAGTGTCATATTCTACCCATGATGTTTCTTGAGGGTACTTCTTCAGTGAAAAAGCCACAGTGTAGAATAGATAGTTCCTCTTGGATTTATTTTGGTGTCTGTATCAGTCGGATGCAAGTGTAATGGCAAGTTAAAAATTAAACCTAGCTGATAGAAACAGCATATAAACAAACTCTAAAAGAAAAAAGAAAAAAATATCCTGGCTGTCTTAAAAGATGTCCAGTTTATCACCATAAAAGATATTTAAAACAGGTAAGCCCCTCAAACTTACCATTAAGAAATGCAAGGCTGACTATGAACTTAGGACTGCAACCAATTCAAAAGACAATTTTAAGACCTTCTTCAGTAATGTTCAGAGGCTTAGAAGTAACCACCAATCCTGCATCAAGCTTAGTCTTAATTGTATCTCCTTCTCTGACCCTCAAGGACATTGTTGAGCTTATTGTGGACTAATTCTCTTTTACTTTTATACCACTCACCCTCCCATCTGTCCTTCCCCCTCCCCCACCCTTTCAAAATAGATTTAGACCAAGTCCATTTAGCCCTTTTCAAAATTAAAAATACAGGTTCCATACATGCTGGCAGTATTCCTGGATATCTACTGAACAGAGCCCTATATGGTTCATCCAGTGCCAGGTGCTGGCCCTAATCTGGCATTTGCCACCCTGATCCATAACCATCCCTGCCCCCTCAGCTATTCAGCTGAATAACAAAGACAAAAAAGGTCCTGTCATAGGTTCATAGGTATACACAAGGCTAATGACCACCAGGGCCTTTATAAGCCTAGCAATGTAACCCAACCCAATTGTGTCCCTATGTATCATGGACATTTATTAGGAAGGGATATGTTAGGTTTCTAGAGGTTATTTGGGGGCATGTTAGTTTTGGCATTACTGTCTGCCTCTATCTGTCATACATGCAGACCAGACCATGGATGAATTTTCAATTTCCCATCCATTTATCAAGGCTATCCTTAAATAGGGTTAGGCATGGACTCTGCTTCACATGGGTGGGGAGCCTGTTGCAGAGCATGGGGATCCAGTGAGACATGTATCTGTCTCCCCAACATTGTCTTATTTATTTCACAAGCAAAATTTAAATCCTTGGATCTAGTGATCCTGATGCTGACTGTTTTGTGGCTTTGTAAAAGGTCCATTAGAGCTGAATATGAGGATGGTTTGTATGCCAGGCATAAAATGTCTCTCAGTAACCTGTAGGAGACTGAGTATAGACATGTAAATTTAAGGCAATCCGTATAAGATGATATGTTTATACTCTGGATTCTCTTGATATGGAACCTTTGTGGGCTTTCCAACTGTTGCATATTTCTGGTCAGGTTCATGCCAAAGGGGGCAATATACTTGAAGACGGATCTGATAAAGGCTGAATTAAGTGGCACAATGACTTCCTTGGATATGGATAACATGCCCTTACTTATAAGTTGTCCAACATAGAATGATTTTCTTACTACCTTGGTCACAGATTGGTCAAATGCCAGATTACTGTCTAAATATGTGCCCAGATCCATGACTAGCAGGTCAACTCTTAGGCATGTCTTATTGATAGAGCAATTAACCTTGGGGGGGGGGCAGTTTGTTTGCAGTAATTTAGGAGCCTAGTCTGCCAAAAGCCCTTGACATTAGCTTTTAACTCCAAGACGTAGATGCCAAATAGTAGCAGTCCCAGCATGGAGACCTGAGGTGTCTGTAAGCCAGCTGAAAATCCAGCGAGTTATATAGGGATTTATGCCCAGTTTGGTGAGTTTGTCAATTATACCTGAGTGGGATGTTGTGTCTACTGCCTTAGGCAGGTCCAGGTAGGTGGTATGCACCATTTCCCCTCATCCATTGTCTTGGAGATCTTCTCAAAGGAGTCCATTAGGTTTAGTAGGCATGTCCTTCCCTTGACAAAGCCAAATTGTGTTGAGTCCCATGTCTGAAGGCTGCCTATGTCTTTGTTGATCATTTCCATGACAATGACTTTACATATTAGACTAATTAGACTAGTTGGACTGTTGTTTCTGGGACCTGTTGATGGTCCACCCTTGTGCAGTAGGATAACCATTGCAGTCCTCCATTCTTATGGTACAGACCCTGTTTTGAGGCTATAGTTGAAAAGTGACTCAAGTGCTCCTGATATGTCATGTTTCAAGCTATTTAGGAGGCATCCCAGGATATTGCCAGGGTCCATTGAGGCTGTGTTTTTTTGGCCTTAGCAAATGCTTCCAGGATCTGCTCCCTGTTAATAATTAGGGTTTATGCTAGTACATATTTCATGGGATGAAACAGGGGGGGGGGCTGGGGGGTGACATTTGAGCTGAATTTATCAGCCAGCAAATTTGCTACATTGCTGTACTCAATGAAGGTGGCACCTTTGACCACCAGTTTGGTATATGGATGTGTGCTGCCTTTGAGGCTAGCTTGACCTTTTAAATAACCTTGTTGGACTTAATTAGTCCTTTTAGTGTCCTATTTAGTTTAATTAGAAAGCTCTTATCATTATGGGAGTTGTTCTTCCTGATTTTAGCCATAACTCTTTCCTTTTGTTATTTAGCCTATTAAGGTGAGGATTCCACCAGTGTGGTTTGTTTTTAGAGTTTGTTTTGGACTTACTTCTAGTAGGCACAGCAGCCAATATACAGCCATTTACATGGTTGTACAGGGTAACTGTGAACAGTTCTGCATAAGCTGCTGTGAACTCAGGGTTGGGAGGGACATTGAATTTTGGCAGACTCTTGCTTTGTATGATGTAGTTTGCTTTGGAATAGTTCCAACTGTTACAGTGTTTGTTAGGGTTACCAAGTTGTTTTTTATTTCAAAGGATATAGCTTTGTGGTCTGGACTCACCAGTCAGGATGTGTCACTGGAAGGGGGTGGGGGGTGCAGTACTCTCCCACATTGGTGAATACCAGGTCCAGTATGTCTGAACCTTTGCTGAGTCTTCATACTATCTGGTCAAGGGTATTCTGTTAATAAAGTCCAGGAATCATTGTGCCTGCAAGAATGAGGCAGTGTATGTTTTCCATTCTATAGAGGGGTAGTTAAATTCCCCCTAAGAACAGGGTATTTGGTTTAATGGTGAGTGTTTCTTGTAGGTTGAGGTACAAGTGATGGGATCCTAGGGACATAGAGGGTGACCTATAGCTTACTAGCATATGGTATGGGACTTTGTCTATGGTGATTTGCATGTGGATAAACTCCAGGGCATCATCCTGTTTAACCAACCTAGAGTTATACTTGTTGCTAATAGAGACTGAGACTCCTTCCACTTTTGTCCATATCTATGCAGCGGATGGTCTAAATGTGTGGAAGTTACTGAAGCCTTGTGCTGCTGAAGTACTTTCTATGGATTTTAAACCTGTCTCAATAATGGCACAGATGTATGTATTCTCTGGAGTGAACAGAGCTTGTAGGTTGTGGAGTTTTTTGTTTAAGCTCCTAGCATTGAGCAGTAACATCTTTAGGTTTCTTTGGGTTTTATTTGCTATGATGGTAGGTTTGTCAATTTGGCATTGCCTAAAATGGCTGTCTTTTAGTCTTGTGCTCCAAGTTTGAAAGCCGGATCCCCAACCCCTCATATCTTCATTTGAAAAGCAAACAAGATCCCCGACCCCTCAGATCTTCATTTGAAAAGCAAACAAAAAATATTTTTGCATCTACTTTTAAATTCTGTTAAGCGATTTCTAGCAAACAGTATGCTACAGCTTACCACACGCTTGCAGTGCTGAGTTTGTGCACTTCTGTACCAGCTTTCAGAAATGCCTGTACAAAAAAGAATATGGGAACTTCCCGATCATTTCCCTAACACCTTGCACCCAAGGCAAATGCTCCCTAACAAAACCCCTCCATCAAGTCTTCATCTTGAGTGTCTCTACAGGTTCTATCCCTGCGGTGCAGAAAACAGCTATTGCAATGCCCTACCATAAAGATGGTCCTTCTAGTAACTTTGGAAATTACTAACCTGTTAGTCTCAATAGTATTATTTGTAAGTCTATGGAATATATTATTGCTGAACTAATAAACAACAATGTAGGTGACCTTATCTCTGGATATGTAAAAATGTTGCTTTATAAAAGACAGATCAGGCCTGCTTAACCTGATTTAGTTCTTTAAATGGGTTACTGAGACCATAGATAAGGTGTGCATAGTCCATGCTGCCTACTAAGACCTTGTCAAGGCCGTTTACACTATGCTCTATGACAGAATTACTGACATACTCTGTCAGCTCAACATTAACCCATACAATATTTCAGCAGCTAGGTAGTTTGCTTTCTGACAGAACCCATATGATTTAGGTTAAGAGTATTTGTTCTAAACAGAAAAAAATATCACCAGCAGTTTCCCAGCAATTTCCTGCAGCGCTCTGTTCTTGGCCTCCTCCTCTGTTAGTATTAAAATTTGGAAAATAAACATCACATCACCAAGCCATCAAAGGACATATAACAAGGATGTACATGAGTGCTTTCATCTATTTATTACAAGACTTCTTAAGAACAAAAAATGATGAAGCATACAATACTTGAAATCTGTTCTCACAAATCACATGCCACACAACAACCAATCTCAACAAAACAAAAATATTTTATAGTATATAATTTGGCAGCCTTCTTTTTCAAGACACATTTAATAATAATGGAATTATTTTATCTATGTGCAATGTTTGCTTTTATGCATAGCTATCTGCAGAGTTCCTTAATGCCCAAAACTGTCTCTAAACCACCTTACTCCCTGAACGTACAGTTTCACCTTATCCTAAACAAAAAAAGGAAGACTTCTTGAAATTATTGTGAACTATAGAAGGTTTAAAAAGGGAAATCATGTTCTGTTTATTCTTGATGGTGTACACATGCTCATATACCGTCTGTTATAGTTTATGAGAAATTCTACCGACAGAGCTGCTCACAGCTATAACGAAAGTCAAAGTATACAACACATGTGGGATTGCAAGCAGAGTGTGACTTGGTCCCCAAACACCTACCCATGGTTAATCTACACATGTGGCATTGCAAGCATTGTGTAACTTAGACCCCAAACACCTACCCATGGTTATACAACACATATGGTGTTGTAAGCATAGTGTGATTTGGTCCCCAAACACTTATCCATGGTTAATCTACACATGTGGCATTGCAAGCAGAGTGTGACTTGGTCCCCAAACACCTACCCGTGGTTATACAACACATATGGTGTTGTAAGCATAGTGTGATTTGGTCCCCAAACAGCTAACCATGGTTAATCTACACATGTGGCATTGCAAGCATAGTGTGATTTGGTCCCCAAACACCTACCCATGGTTATACAACACTTATGGTGTTGTAAGCATGGTGTGATTTGGTCCCCAAACAGCTACCCATGGTTAATCTACACATGTGGCATTGCAAGCATAGTGTGATTTGGTCCCCAAACACCTACCCATGGTTATACAACACATATGGTGTTGTAAGCATAGTGTGATTTGGTCCCCAAACACCTATCCATGGTAGGAAATGTAATGGAAGGGCTGCTTGCAAAACTTACAGGCATATTTTCCTTTGGATTTTCAGAAAGTACCGTGTTAACCTTTGATCTTTCCACTAATATTTTAAGGTTAGTATTTTCATTGTGCATAATCTACAGTTTATACAGCTGCATTGGGATGTACTCGTTAAAACAAACCTCCTGTCTACTTATTTATTGGTTTATTATGCACTGAGTCTTACAAACGTCACAATGCGTATTGAGGAGTTACCCTGCAAGCATTTTCAGCTGTGCTTATCTTCTGATCTCTTGTAGATAGTTGTCACTATGCAGGATACATTATAGCCCCAAATAATGTACCAAGAAACTATGAAAAAATTAAAAGGAACCTTAATAGAAATAAACTGTTTGAATAAGCTTTATTGCCATGTTCACCATCTTGGAAATACAATACTTACTGCCTGCTAGTGAAAAGTAAGTAACTAATTTGCTGCTAAATTCCCCTCCCCAGCACCAGTGGGCAGCCATAGAAAAACTGATACCTTCCAACTTATACACATATAAATATATTACATTTAGGTGGGTCATTAATGGCAGCAATATCATATTTTCCTGGTGAATGCATATAGTTGTCTGCTTGTTGTACATTTATTGTACCTTCCATGGTTGCTGATACTTGTTCTTAGTTAAAGCAATGTGAACAGAATGGCAGGAGAGATTAAAATTGAGGCCTTTGGTTCTTCATTATCAGTACATTAAAACAAAAATGTTATGAAAGTCACTTTAGAAGAATCGTACAGTAAGATGTGGTATTGTTGTAGCTGACTTTGCAAAATGGAATCAGGAAAAAAAAAACAAAAGCAAACAAGCAGAAACTTAATGAAATGCATTATGTTTAAATATATTATGTTTACTGTTGGTAATTGACAAATAAGCCTGATAACTGAAATACAAACATTGTAACATGTCAGATAAACCTCTTTGTCCGCTTTTGAGTGCTACTATTGGTGCAGAAGGGTGATATATATGCACTCATTCCTTATATATTGTTTTGTGTAGGATGAAATGAATGTTCTGCACTTTGCAGCTTGCAATAATCATGTTGAAGTTGCCAGCTACTTGATTGATGATCTGTCCATGAAGAACCTGAACGAGCCTAATGAGGTAAGCTGTATACTCAGCAATAAACATGACTGCAAAATTTTTGTTTTCCTTCTTTGTTAAATCTTTTTTGTACTGTCCCCCTCCCACAGCCATCAAACCACAATCATCTTCACGTTGTCTTAGTTCCCTCTAGTTCTCAGTGTCATGAAGGTGATGGCTAGAGATCATAGCTGTCAATCAGCATGGTTAGGAGTTAGAAAGTTTCTTAGATGCTCTTGAATGAACCATTGTGGATGCATGATTCTACACACTAACAGTTATTAGATGGAATGCTGTGCACTCCTTGGCGGGCTTGTACTTCATGTTCCTACCACAGAACCTGGATTTCAGTGCACCCCAAGTTGCACACATGTGATAGAGGTCTGCCATTAGCCTACCACTAGGATGAATCAAGCTGTCATTGGCCACTCACTGCCATCTGCCCCCAGGTGGTTCCTCTATGCCCTAGCCACTTGGTCATACCCAGGTTATGTGAGCTGAAGTCAGTGACACAATTGTTATGGATCGGCTCTGCCTAGTATTCTCCTATGTTAATACCCCTTGATCCACTATCTCTGAAATGTTATATAAAATCCTTTTTTTATTTTATTTTAGATTACTATTTTAAAATCATTATTTTTTTAAGAAGATCAGGTTTTCTAATATTATGATGATTTATTGGGTTAGATATTTTGCTTTAATGTTATTTTATATGTAGGTGTACCGCTCTTTGCTTTACATTAGTGTTTTCTTTTGTTGATCCATTTTGATGGGTGTTGCATTATAATAATTATTAGTTGCATTATGAATTAATATGTCCTGTTTTTGTTTTCCTTTGGCTAGGCTCATGGCTGTATTTTGTTTACATTTGAAACACAAGGTGCAGGGTTTGATTCTCAAATATGATAATTGGCTAGGCTTAAAATGGCTCACTAAGGGCAGTTAGCCTAGTAGTATTCTATGAACCTATGAACCTATAAGTTCATTTACTGTGTTAACAAATACTAAAAACAAAAATATTGACATAATCACAGAAAATGTAATTGTTATAAGCATATTGTTTACTGTAACATTATCTCCTTCCCAAAAAAGTTTCTGCTTTGTGAAGATCAGCATGGAATGTTTATTTTTTTTTTCTGAACACAGCAAATTATAGCTGTTTTTCATCTGGATGTGAAGCATACAGATCCCATCCAAACTAGACAAGAAAGCAGGCTTGTCAAGTATGCTGCAGTGTGCAAAGACATATGACACCTTATGTAGCGCTTTACATTCTGTTACGTGAAGACACAAAAGTCAATGAAGTGGTAAAATAGAGTAGCATAAACAAGCAGAATACAGAAATCAAACAGTTATGCATTTACTGGTTTAAGAAGACTGGTGGTATTGCTAGAATACTTGAAAATAGCAATCCATTGTAACCAGGAGCAAAAAAGGAAATAATTTAAAGCTGCTAAACATTAGCCTATTTCTTGCTAAGATGTAAAACACACGTTTATATAAGCTTCTTCTGATATTTTTTTATTTTTTATTTTTTTTAATTTTGTTTTTTATTTTGCAGCGGTGGAAAAAGCCATTTCACCTTGCTGTTGAAAATGGATGCTTTGAAATGGTGAGAGCACTGTGCGACTGGCAGCTATCATGTGATGAAAAAGATAAGGTAATGAGGGCATCAAATGTTCTTTTATAAGAGTGTATAAAATGTACCACATTAAAAGAATCAAGTGATGAAGTTGTCACATCACATGTATCTGTTCTAGCAATTTCTTTGGATGTAATATAGACCCTAACTATCCCTTTTGCACAATGTAAGGATTCAAGATAGCTGCTGCTTATATCATGAACTAACAAATATGAAATCCTGTATGTTTTGCTCAGAACAGTGCAGAACATTGCCACCTTCAAATGCAACTGTGTTGCAACTTAAAAATTATGTTTACATTCATCTGTTTGAATTCTCTTTTCTGATTCAAGCTAATGATGAAAAAAGCCATATGAAGTTTAATAGCAGATGAAGTTAAAAGGTGACAAATCATTATTCAGGTACCTTAGTGAAAAGAAGAAAATATAATTTTGGATTCTAGTTTTTGTTATATGAGAACTACTGTATGTAGTTTATCAGCAGAACAGTATTCCACAAATAGTAGAATTGTTGTTCACAGTTAGCCATTTCCTTCCAACATGAGTGACTCAGCAGTCTGCAATGAAGGGGGAGCAAGCTCCCCCCTACTCCTTCTGGAATCCTTGTAAGTTATATAACCTATTCTGAAATTACATTACCTTACAGTTAAGTTAAAATCACTACAGATTTGAACCCATTCAGCAGAATGCACTTGATGAGTTGGCACTAGCTGAAAAGCTCACAGCTGACTCAAATGAAAAATGAACAACTACGCATAACTGCCACTTTTCAGGTCTGAGTATATATGTGGTCTGATTTTACATATAATTCAGATGGAGCCCATAAGACTAAAAAATGCTAGTGAACATGACATAGCTTATTTGTTGGTTTTGTCTTAGAACACTAAGTGAAATTGCCAGCCAAACTGCAAGTGTATGGAAAGACTTAAAATAAAAGTGAATGAAATGAAAACTGAAGTAACTATTAACACTCAGAAGCAAGCACTTTTCTAAATTCATAGGAAAAAAGCATTGGCTTCATGAATGGATGTGGAAATCAAATGGACACTAGTCCATTCAGAGAAGCTGAGCAAAGCCATGGGAGTAGACAAAATTCACTCTGACCCAAGAATATTAGAGGGAGTAAAGCAGTATACAAAATCACTATTTGTGCTAAATGAATTACTTTGAAGCATGAGTGGTTTTAGAGGTCTGGAGAAAGACAAGGTGGAAGAAAGGAAGAGAGAGGTAACTACTGATATGTCAATCTCACCTTAGTTTTAGGATAATCTTTGTAAATGAAACTGCTACTTAATATTTTTACAAACAGGATGTGAGTACAGCAATAGAAGCAATAGAGGCAACATGAACTTACAGAACAAATCTCATGTCAGACAAATCCAACTCTGATATTTAACTGGGTAACTAGAGATGTGGCCTCTGGAAACAATAGATGGAGCCTACTTGGTTGTCTGTAAAATATTTGATTTTCTCCCTTTAATTAAGCAATAATTCCTGAGAGGTGGGCATTATAGGGAAATAACAGATTGCCCTGGGTGCTTTGAGGTCCAATCCCATGAATGAAGTGTCTCCCTATGCCTGGAAGGGCTAGAATTTCCGTATAGCACCCATGTTGGTGGGCATTAATCTGCTAAGAAATAGCAACTGTAGTGGTATAGTTTTGTAAAGTAGTTTATATTGTTATGGATTTTTTTCCTTAACAATTTTTTTAAGTTCCAAAGAAAAACAAGTCCCAAATAAATAATGACTGGGATTCATAAATGCTTACATGTTACTCTAAGCTTGTGTACATGAAGAGCGAGCTCTATTCAGCAAACTGTTCTACATGTTGCTCCCAGCTACAAAACAAAGGTTAATGGCCAAATATGCTAATGAGGGAATAAAGAGCCAAATTACATGCTAATAAAGCAAATCATCATGGCTGAGCAATTCAGGAATATACAAAATGAGTCACTCCACGCTTCCTTTAGCCCTGAGTTCCAAGACTTGTTGTAATACAGCCATGAAGACACTTTGAAAATGTTAGGGATTACTGCTGCTATCATATATCTGCATGTGACCAGACTATAATACAAGATGCTGCTGCTGTAGCTACTGCCAGGCCTCAGCAGAAAACAAATAATTATGCAGGCATCACCATAAAAATTGTGATGATATTTATTATGTACATTTAAACAATACCTGTGAAATCCCCCATATCCCCATACCAATAAGACAACTTTATAAGAAGAAAAAACTTTTGGTTATGTCCTGGATATAGAACAAAATTAGTAATTAAACAGTTTATTAAATGACACTATAACCTAAAATAAGCTTCTCAAGTCAGACCTGTGTGAACATCCTTGGGAAATATTTCCAGAAAATAATTTTTGCATGTAATACAAGTTAATGATCAATGTAATAGCAACTGTTAAACTCATGTGGCATAAATAACATTTCAAAGTTGTAGCAGGTACATATCATTTATATTACCAGAATGTCCAAGAATGAAATGATATACGAGTTATCTGTGCAGTAAGTAATTAATTGTGATCAATGCATTGCTATTTAGTCTACCTATCAAGACACACTTCTTTTCAACCAAACATGTGATGTATATTACATGTATGTGCTATCTCACAGTTGTAGATAGACTTCTCCTGTAGTACTGGTAGTTGATACAATTTACTCTAGAATCTGTACTTAGATAGGTAAGTACTTCATTCCAGCAGTCACTAAGTAGTAAAAACATGAGTGTGTGTGTGTGTGTGTGTGTGTGTGTGTGTGTGTGTGTGTGTGTGTGTGTGTGTGTGTGTGTGTGAGTGTGTGCATAAAACTGTAGTGCTAAGTAGAACTGGCTTCACCCACAGATCTGATATATACACTTCCACTTGGGAGAATAATTTACAGTGGGAGAGGGCTTCCCCATAAATTTCATTCAGTTTTATTCCAAACATCTGCTCTAAAATACACTGATGATGTCATCCATTCAAACATGGTCTATCTCACAATTCCAGTCACACTTCTCTTGTGGCACTGGTCGTTAATGCAGTGTAATGTAGCTTGTGCACCTTAGATAGGTAGGTGTGCAAATCCCATCAGAATGTGTGTGTGTGTGTGTGTGTGTGTGTGTGTGTGTGTGTGTGTGTGTGTGTGTGTGTGTGTGTGTGTGTGTGTGATTCTAGAGGTGGGTAGGACTGCCTTCAACCACAGATCTGATGTGTCAATTTACACCAGGAGTAGGCTCTCTCAACATTTTCAGTCCATTTTATCTCAAACATTTGCTTTGCAACACACTGAAGAGGTCATCAATTCAAATATGCTGTATCACACATTTGTAGTTAGACTTTTCCTATGGTGCTAGCAGCTGATGCAATGTACTCCAGCTTGTGTACCTTAGATAAGTAGGTTCTCAAATCCACCAATGGCTAACTTCTATCAGAGCGTGTGTGTATAATTCTAGAGGTAGGTATGACTGGCTTCAACCACAGATCTGATGTGTAGATTTGCACCAGAAGGGGGGGTCTCCTTTCTTTGTCAGTCCCTTTTATCCCAAGTATCTGCTTTGCAACACACTAATGAGGTCATCTAGTCAAATGTGCTCTATCTCACACTTGTAGTCAGACATGTTCTTTGACACTGGTGGTTGATGCAATGTATTCCACCTTGTGTACTTTGGTAAGTAGGTGTTCATATCCAGCAACGACTCACTTATATCAGAGTGTGTGTGTGTGTGTGTGTGCGTGTGCGTGCGTGCGTGCGTGCGTGTGTGTGTGTGTGTGTGTGTGTGTGTGTGTGTGTGTGTGTGTGTGTGTGTGTGTGTGTGTGTTATTCTAGAAGTATTTAGGACTGGATTCAACCTCAGATCTTATGTGCTTACATTAGGAGAGGGCTCTGCCATCATTTTTAGTCCCTTTTATCCCAAACATCTTCTTTACATCACACTGTTGAGGTCATCTGTTCAAATGTGCTCTATTTCACAGTTGTAGTCTGACTTCTCCTTTGTCACCAGAGATTGATACAATGCAGTCTAGCTTGTGGACTTAGGTATGTAGGTATTTGAATCTGGCAATATCTAAATATTGTGATTGTGTGTTGTTACAGTGACAGGGATGAATGGATTATCCAACAAATGTGGTGTTTACACCTGCATTCATACAAGACAATGTCATGGGGATAGGCCACATGATACTATTTCACTCAGTTTTAAACCACACATATGTCTTGCAACACAGTGATGATGTCATGTCTTCAAATATGTTTTGTGTCACACTTGTAGTTCATAGGTTCATAGGTAGGGACTAGGCTATCAGCCCTAGGGCCTATACAAGCCTAGCCAAAAAGGTGCCCTGGCTTTCGCCAACCAAGAAAATGATTTTCCTGTGCCCCTGTCGAGCAGAGCCACAGATGTGATCCCCGGGGTGAATTTCCTATTCCCCATCCAATCAACAAGATTTTTCTTGAAGAGTGCTAATGAGGAGCTTTGTTTGATATAGATAGGTAGTTTGTTCCAGAGTATGGGAAGTGTCTGGGACAGGAATATATCCCTCCAGCATGTTCTGTTTATTGTGGTGACAAGGTTTAGGTCCCTAGAGCATGTAGATTGGAGGGATTGGGATTTCTTTAAGTGGAGCATGTCCAACAGCTGTGGGTTTGACATAGCTTTGTATGTTAGGCAGAGATCACCTCTGAGTAGGTGATATGCGATGGAGTAAAGCTGGAGTTTTTTGAGACGGTCTGCATAGGGCATCTGTTTGAGGCCGGTAATCCTCTTTGTGAGGTATTTCTGCGGCCTTTCCAGTTGTTGTAGATGTCTTGTGAGGTACATACCAAAAGGGGTGTTGCACTCTATAATAGGTCTAATGAGTGACGAGTAGAGAGGAACAATGACCTCTTTTTTCCTGGATGAAAAACCTTTTGTGATGAGGTGTGCCATGTAGAAGGATTTCCTGACTACTGTGGCGATGTAATTATCAAAGGAGAGACTACTGTCCACCTGTGTCCCAAGGTCTCTTATCACATTTTCGGTGTTAAGTAGACTACCACCTATGTGGTAGCTCATGGGTACAGAGTTTTTATCAAAGGAGATGACAATGCACTTTTTGGCATTGAGCTTGAGGCCATGGCTTTGACACCAGATATCTGTCTCAGTGAGGCCCTTTTGTAGGATGTCCACATTATTAGGAGTTTCAGTTATGGCTCCTAGTTTGCAGTCATCTGCGAACTTCATTAGCCAAAGACCTTCTGTGTTAGCCTGTACTTCAGAAAACTAGATACCAAACAGGAGAGGACCCAGGACTGAACCCTGTGGTACTCCACTTGTCACTGGTCTGAAGTCAGATTTGGAGTCTGCTACTTTCACAGTGTGGGTTCTGTCAGTGAGCCAGTTGGCAACCCATCTTGTGAAATAGGGATTTATACCTAGTTTAGTGAGTTTATCTATAATTCCAGAGTGGTGGATGCTGTCAAAAGCCTTGGCAAGATCTAGATAGGCTGTGTGAACCACCTTACCCTTATCTACGGCTTTGGTGAATGCTTCAACAAAGTCAATCAGGTTTAGGAGAAATGATCTGCCTTTTACAAACCCGAACAGCGTGGGGTCCAGAGTTTTGAGATTACAATGTCTTTGTTTATAAGTTGCATGATGATAAGTTCTATGGCATTGCAAACCAGGCTTGTTAGGCTAATGGGGTGGTAGTTCCCAGGGTCCGTTGTGGCTCTCCCTTTGTGGAGTGGAATATCTGTCGCTGTGCGCCATTCAGTGGGTAAAAAGTTTGAGGCGAGGATATGACTGAACAGGGTGCTTAGGTGGGATGCCAGTTCATGTAGAATGCAGCCTGGGATGTTGCCAGGTCCTATGGATGCTGTGTTCTTGGCTTTGGATAGTGAAGTTTTTACCTGTGCAGCCGTGGTTACAGGAACTTTGCATTCTTACAGTATAGAGATGGGCCCTTTAGGGGGTGAGGGGGGGGGGTAAAGTTAGCACTGAACCTAGCTGCCAGGATGTTGGCAATATCAGTTGGTTCTGTATATTTAGTAACATTGTGATGTAACTCAGAGCAGATCTGAGTGTTGCCATTGAGATTCTTGACATAGCTATAGAATGCTTTGTGATTGTCTTTAGAATCAGTGGTGATTTTGTTTTTGTAACTAGCTTTGGAGGATTTTATGAGGGGTCTCAGCTTCTGACTGAGGCTGACCGGGGAGTTCTTCCATTCATGGGATTTTACTCTTTTTTGCAACAGTTTCTTTCTTCTGTTGTAGAGTTTGTTTATGGCAGGGGACCACCAGATTGGCTTCCTTTTTTGGAGAATAGTATCTTGGTTCTGTTAGGGATAGCACGATCCATGCACTCATGTAAGTGCTTATAAAGTGCATTTGTGTAGGATTCAGCAGTCGTACCTCTATTGTCCGTTTGCATGTGTGTCATGAAGTTTGCCACTTCTGTTTTAAGAAGCGTGAAGTTGGCTTTGGAGAAATCTTTTACGATGGTTTCCCTAATGGGGGTGGGGGTGGGGGTGGGATTTGGATGTCTAGGCTGATAAGCTTGTGGTCGGATCTGACCAGTGAGGAATTGACCTCTGGTGTGGGACACCGGTCGCCCATGTTGGTAATGACCAGATCTAGGATATTGCTGACCCTGGTGGGGGTGTGGATAAGTTGATCTAAGGCGTTGGAATTTATGAATCCCAGAAAACGTTGAGCAAAAGAGTTGGTACATGAGTAGTTTTCCCAGTTAATGGTGGGGTAGTTGAAATCGCCCATTATTAGGGTGTCGGGTTGTACCCTAATATTTTCCAGTGTATCAAAAAATGAGGAGTGGGAATCCTAGTGCATGGTGGGGGATCTGTAGCAAGTTACAGCTTGGATTGCAGTCTTGCCCAGAGTTATTTGCGCTTGGATAATTTCGGATGCATTATGCTGAGCAACTAGCCTGGAGGTGTGGATGTCCTTAATGAATATGGACATGCCTCCACCTTTAGTGTTTTGGTCCAGGTTAGGTGGCCGAAAGGTGTGGTATGAATTATAGCCTGGTAATGCAGGGGGTGCTCACTGGACCTTGAACCAGGTCTCTGTCACTGCAGAGATGTCAATGTTCTCCATTTTAAGCAGTGCCTCGAGTGAATGCATTTTGAGGTTTAAACTTCTAGCATTGAGTAGCATTACCCTCAGATTTTGCTTGCTTGTACCTGTTATGGTGATGAATTTTTCATTTGAACCTTGCCTAAAAAAAAGGCACTATAGGGGTGGCAAGAACCTTAGCCAGTATCTGGAATCCTAAGGGCGATAGGTGCAGGCCATCTCTGGCAAAGCATCGTGGTCTGTCAATCATGTCATCCCAGGCAGGCAGATACTGGATCCCCTTAGAATGACACCAGAAGCTAAGCCAATTGTTGAAGTCAATCATTTTGTCCTTGTACTGTGGTATCATTCTGGGTGATGGCAGGATGCTACTCAGGGCTAGGGTCATACTTGCCTGGGCTACAAGATCGGAAAGCTCCTCCATGTCTTTTTTCATGTAGTCCATGGAGGCACATCTGAGGTCATTCACACCAACATGGACAATGACAGAGTCATATTTGTACTTGTTGTGGAGTGACCTGAGTGCATGTGTTATGTGGTGGATCCTGGCATCTGACAGGCAGCTAACAGTAACTTTCTCTTTGTTTAGCCTGGTGAGTGGAACATTAGTATGCCTGACTATAGAGTCGCCTATGACTAGACTGTTGGTACGTTGTTATGCCTTATGGGCTGTGATTGAGTGGCACACTGAGTTTGTGGGCTATGTGTCATTTGGGTTGTGTTGGGGGGTGGAGGTTGCATGCATTTCTGAATTTTGGAGGTCTCTGTTGCTTGAGCAGATTTTTATTGAGAGCCTCCACAAATGTAGGTGTGTATTTTGTGTTGCTATGTGTGTGTTTTGGTGGTGTAGGTTTTGAGGGACTATGTGATGAGTGTGGTGTGGTGCAAGTGTTTACCTTCTCCTCTTGACTGTCTAGTCCAGTCTTGGGTGAAGAGAGCTTTGCTTCCAGTTTGGCTATATAAGTGCATCTCTCACAGGTTGTAGTGTTGGGTGGTAGGAGGAGAGGGTTGTCTGTGTACATGAGGCAATTGCTGCATTGCCCCAAGATACCCAGATTCATCAGGTAGACAGGAGAAAACACTGTTAGCTGACCTTTAGACATGCCTAGATAGGTGCTTATTTATTAATTACTAAGAACTGTTTTCCTCTACACAAGTGAGGAAAGTTGAGTGCTGTAGTAATTTGTAGCTTATTTAGTGCTTACAGTGACTTCTGAACAAGCGCTGAGCTCAAAAAAACAGATTTGAGTGTTAAAACTAAAAAATTGGCTAGCTCTAAGGGAAAATGTGAAGAGCAGACTTTATGGCACCAGGAATAATTTAACCCTAGCTTAGCGGCGAAGCATAAAGTGTATTTTCTTTTTAATATAACAGTAGCAAATGAGCCAACTAATTTAAACAAATTAACCAACAAAAAGCTAAAAACTGAGCCCCATTCCAGCAGTCTTTGATCAGACAAGTTCTAACTGCACACTCCTGCCACTAGGGTGCTGGAGAACCTTCTCCAAAAATATGGGCTGGATTATCGCTCAAGTTATACAAACAAAGCTAGATTCAGCAAGTCTGAATTTAGTCTTTCCTACAGCTAACAAGGCGTACCAATTTCAGAAAGAAACAGTTCAAATAAGCAGGCTCAACAAGCCTTTAACCAGAAACTCCCAGCTTAGAAGGGCAAAATCTACCCTCTCCTCCCACAAGAGTGCAGACCACACCTTCTTAATGTAAAATAACTGTCTCAAAGCCCAAGTGCTTAAACCAGAACTTATACACTCTTATAATACAGACACTAAGCCTTCAATCAGCAACTCCCAACTTAGAAGGATGTAAGCTACCTGTCCTGTCACAACAGTGCAGACCACTAACCTTGTTAATGTAAAACAATTGGTCTGAAGCCCAAGTGCTTCAATCAAAGGCTTAGAATAACAGTTACAATTTAATCAGGCTATTAACAAGCAGTAATAAATGCAGCAGAATAAATGCAATAAAGTAGGAAGAAACACAAAAACAGTAAAAGCAGATGAATAAAGTGCAATTTTTTTTCTATAGCAATAGAAAACGAGCAAACTGATTTAAACAAATTACCCAGTAAGACAATTCTCTAGATAGAGATCTCTAGATCTCTTCCATCATTAGGCCAGTCATCGATTATAATGTTCCATTTGGCATGTACCTCACTAGACATATGCAATAGCTGGAAAGACCACAAAAGTACCTCATGAAGAAGATCCCAGGCAATGAACACATGTCCTACATGGACAGACTCAAAAAACTCCTGCTATTCTCTGTCTCATATCGTCAACTAAGAGGCGATCTCTGCTTGAATTACAAAGCCATGTCTGACCCAGCTCTGTTAGAAATGCTACATCTAAAGAAATCCCAATCTCTACACACCACACACTCCAGAGACCTCAACCTCATTACCACAATCAACAGAACATGCTGGAGGGACATGTTCATAACCCAGAGAATGCCCATGCTCTGAAATAGACTTCCCATACATGTCAAGCAGAGCACCTCACTGACCCTCTTCAAGAGAAATATTGATGAGTGGATGGGAAATAGAAAGTTCACACCAGGGATCACTGCAGTGGCTCTGCTTGATAGAGATTCTGAAAACTAGCGTCAGGTGGCATGATGCCAGGGCACTTTTATGGGCAATGTTTGTAAAGGCTCCAGGGCCATTAGCCTAGTTACACACCTATGGACCTATGATAGTGGACTAAAATAGGCAGCTGTTCAAATCCAGCAAGGTCAACATAATGTGTGTGAGTGTAGTGACATGAAACACTGCCTTATTAAACATTCTCCCAAATTTCTCCATCCCTTTTAGGTCAAATAATAGGTCTTTCAGCACACTGATGAAGTCATCCTATTCAAAAAGGTATTCTGTAAATTGGCATACGACTTCTCCTTTTGTGCATGTAGTTTATACTAACTTCCACAACTCCTGTACATTAAAGTCACATGTAAAAGAAGCAGGTAATATGTATCTCTGTAGAGAGTGGAGCTTAGATAAGCAGGGGTTTGAATCTGGTAATGTATGTCTGTCAGACAACATGACAAACAGGAGTAGATTACCCAAATGATGCTGATATGGCACACTCACAGTTGTGGGATCACAACAGTGAGTGTGTCATATCACAGTTGTGTGATCACAAACAGAGCCACAGTTTTTGAGGCCTCAGACTACATAAGTTCATAGGTTCACAGTTGTTTACTAGGCTAATGACCACAAGGGCCTTTTTAAGCCTAGCCATGCATTAAGCTTAATAAAGTTGTTTGTATTTTCTGTATGTTGAACAGCTATCCAGCTACTTACTGAAATCTATATCATTTGACCCCACCCCTGGATGATATAAAAGTGGGAAGGCATGTTATCTGTATTCCGCAGCATATTTAATTACAAAATGACATAGAATCGTCACAGTCTCTTCTCTTTAAATTACTACATCTCAAAACCTTTTCTCCTTTTGTCAGCTAAACTTCATGAAAAAAACTCTTCTTATAACCTAAGGCACTATTTACAAACATTTCACTCTGTCGTAACACCTAGAGTTTACCTGTACTGTACTAAACATGTCTCACTTCCACTGTTGCCTCACTTTGACAGTCTTTCTCAACACACCTAAAGAAAAACTCACTACTCCAAATTAAGAAGGGAAATTAAATGTACCTGTAAAAAGAAGCCCAGTTTATCTGCTTCTCCAATTGCCATGTCACCTAACCTCTCTGTGACATATTCCTCTGTCTGATTTTGCTTTACTTCTCCTTACTTTCTTTATGAATTATATTGTTTATACTGCAAATACTGGTAATCATTGAGTGAATCTTAGTTATGCTGAAATACTTCTCCTCTGTTATATTAACTTATTTATTTATTTAATTTTATTTTTTTATTTTACCTTTGTTTACTGGGAGTGTCTGACTGGGCAAAAAGCCCATTTTCAGCAGAGGCCCAGGGAGAAAAGCTCCATAAAGATACAAACAGTAGACTTATAAACATTACATAAAAAGTGCAGGTACATACAAAAAATACAGAAACGTTGGTATAGCTGTTCTCAATATATTATGTTTATAGGACAGCTGAGATAAAGCAATATGATAACAACAATATACATACATTTATAAAGCAATATGATAACAACAATATACATACATTTATAAAGCAATATGATAACAACAATATACATACATTTATAAAGCAATATGATAACAACAATATACATACATTTATAAAGCAATACGATAACAACAATACACATACATTTATAAAGCAATATGATAACAACAATCAAAAATGAAAAATCCCAACCCGGAAGGTAAATGCTGACAGCAACTGATGTAAAAAATCTTTTATTGCAAAATAGAACCAGAAGTAAGCGCTTTCGCTGTCAAACAAACCGTGTCATCAAACATAGTTATAATGAAAAACAGAGCATCCTTATATACATACTTCCTAACAGCCCATTAATCAATAAAATTCCCTCTAAAAACACAATTAAAAAGCCAATTAGTAAAAAGCAGGTTACAGCAACAGCTACTTACATACAGCATAAAAATCCACACGGATATATGTCTATGCATTGTTTAACCTTTTCATTTAAGTTTCTTCATCCTTAAAGCTGATTGGCTTTCTAATTGTGTTTTTGGAGGGAATTTTATTGATTAATTGGCTGTTGGGGAGTATGTATATAAGGATGCTCTGTTTTTCATTGTAACTATGTCTGATGAAGCGGTTTGTTTGACAGCAGCATTCTGGTTCTATTTTGCAATAAAAGATTTTTTACATCAGTTGCTGTCAACGTTTACCTTCCAGGGTGGGATTTTTCATTTTTGATTGCTGTTGGGATTGTATTAGCTTGACTCATTGGGATTTTTCTTTCCATGATAACAATATACATAAATTTAGTAGAGAGAACAATTGAAAGGATAAAGCTATTTTCAAGAAGTTTACAAAATAGGTGGATATTACCAACAGATAAATGTAAAGGCATAATTATTTGGTACTGTGCCAGTGTAGACTTTGGGAAAAACTGGTGTTAATCAGGGTGTATACTGTGTATCAACCTAAGGGAGACCAGTACAGTAAGAGAAGATAATGATTTGTACTTTCTGAGGTGAGCTTGAACTAGAAAGATGATGTGGGGGGGAGTGTTGTATTCAGATTAGGACATAAGTGGTGCCATGTTAGCAGGGTGGAGGGAGATTATAGCAGGGAGATCTGAGTTGTTACTGTGAAGACTAAATATGGACTAAGGTTCAGAATTTGCTTTCGCAGATGGTGATCATGGGTCTGTGCAGGTAAAGTACCATGAGATGAGTAAGAGTGACTGCAGATGGTTTTTGAAATTAGGTTTACTGCCTAAGATCCTGATATCTACAGGAAAGGAATTCGATATTTTAACAATATCACTGGAGTAGAAGGAATCACCAGAGCTATTCCTGCTTTTGGTTACTTCAATGAGAACTTTGTTGGTGCATCTTAGAACACGTTTGTTTGTATAGTGGTTTAGCAGGCCATGAAGGGCTGGGGTTACTTCTTATATTGTTTTAATCTCTGCACTAATCATAATAACATTCTATATTTTTGTATTAATTGTGAAAATATTTTTACCCATTCGCCTGAAATTAGTCAGTTTTGATCAATGCATTACCCGGTGGTTTAAATATAAAAGAGGATTGAGATGAGGCCTCCAGTCGTAATCACTTTGTTATGTATTAGAGATATGGATGCCAAGAAATTCATCACAATAGTGAAGCTGGAGAGTTGAGCCTAGGCATCTGTGTCAAGAACACATATTAAAAGATCATGATTGGAGAATGAATCAAAATTCTTTATAATGTGTGGAACTTTATCTGCTCCATGTAATACCTATTACATGGGGAAAAAAGAAGAAAACAAAAGAAACTGTAGAAGAGTAAAGTGTTTTACCAGTTTTGAAGGTTGGTGAAGGACTTAGGACTATTGAAGAGACAGTAGCATACCTCTCAACTTCTTTAAGTAAGAATTCTGAACAAATCTAAAAATAATGGTAGGACAAAGGTTAAAAACAGGGACAGTTTTTAAATATTGCTCTAAGTCACTTCAAAATTAATAGAACAAAAACATTTGCATCAACATGCTTTATCACTTCAGTATAGCATACTTTCTAACAGATTTTAAAAGATGTACCTTCTGTTGTTGCTCTTTGCTGTCTGACACTATCCACTTTTAGTCCCTAGTGTGAAATCTGACCTTAACAGCACTTAAAGGCCATTAAGAAGTTTTTGTAGGGAAGCATATAAAAAGTTTGTAGTGCAATGACCATGGTGTTTACGCTCTGATATCCAGAAAAAGTCAGATCAGTTTAGAGTCAATCTTAACAAATGTTAAGAATCCCCTTATTAACTTGTTATGGTCGAGTCTTACACTAGGCAGTCAGATCTGCCACTACTGACCAGCAAATGACAGTGTCAGAATAAAAAACACATTTGTTTTGGCCTGCTGTCTGTGCCAGCAATGTGTCCCTGACTTGCTATTATAAACTTAGAAAGTTGATAGAATAACAGTGTATATGTGTTACCCTGCATTTTTGAAGGATACAAAGTCTAAAACACAAATATATACCATTATTTAGTGACTTCACTACTCAGCAATTTGTCTGAAAAACAAATTTTATTTGGAACAGGTCAAACATATGAGGCAAAAATCTGGACTTGCTATGAAAATCTAGACAGTTGAGAAGAATGGCAAGGTGAGTGCAACCATAAGAAGCTGTCTTACTCGGCCTTTCTGACAGCGCTCTCTAAGTGCTTTATGGCTTTGAAATCCAGCAAAACACTTACTGCTTTTTTTCTGCAGCTATTAATACATGGAACAGATAAAGCTCCATGCACCACAAAGAATTATGATTGGGTCTCCAATCATAACCCTTTATTATGTGTTCTTGACATAGATGCCACAGTTCACCTTGAGAGCTTCATTCTCAAGGTGAATTTCTTGGCATTCATGTCTGGAACACCTAATAAGACAGTTATGATATTTTTCCTGATTTTGAAGCATAATCATGACACTCCATGCATTACAAATACATTCCTAGTAAATGTTATTACACTCGGTATACAGTGTAATAACATTCCTAGTAAATGTTATTACACTCGGTATACAGTGTAATAACATTCCTAGTAAATGTTATTACACTTGGTATACAGTGTAATAACATTCCTAGTAAATGTTATTACACTCGGTATACAGTGTAATAACATTCCTAGTAAATGTTATTACACTCGGTATACAGTGTAATAACATTCCTAGTAAATGTTATTACACTTGGTATACAGTGTAATAACATTCCTAGTAAATGTTATTACACTCGGTATACAGTGTTATTACCCAGATGTCACACTGTATTAAACAGCTGTCTACCACACTGTGGTA
Organism: Protopterus annectens; assembly: GCF_019279795.1. NCBI lineage: Eukaryota > Metazoa > Chordata > Ceratodontiformes > Protopteridae > Protopterus > Protopterus annectens. The sequence continues at coordinate 472,220,278 of NC_056730.1, forward strand.
AACAGTTGTCTGCTATGGAATGATCACTTTACTGTATCTTTATCGTCACAGATGAGCACATTATTCCAAACGGTTTCCTCCCAGCACTAATTCCTTGAGGTATAACATACAAACTCACTGTACTCTAGGACTGCCACTGAGGAGATTCATACAGCTGTAGTTTTTTCTCTAAAAGTGATTAATCAGTCCATTGGAAGACAATTATTTATTAGGTTTGCATCTGTTTATTACACTATATGCCAAGCATTACACACCTTACTAAGAATCTTATCCTGTTCCATCTTACCTGTGTTACCTTTCACTTGAATATAGACGTGTTCATTTATTGATTAATTCTCTAACTAACTGATTGTGCTGCATTCTGGTTACTTTGGAATAAAATCTACTGAAGATTACAGAAAATATTCCTACTTACTACAAACTGTTTTCCCCACTACTGCATCATCAGAAGGTTGTACTGGATGACATGCAATTAGGAAGTAATAGAACAGTTGCTTAGCATATAGTAAACAGAAATACTTGTTTATTAAACTTAATAAGTATAGGTTCACTGAAATAACTAAAGTAAAAATTACACATTTCAGAATAAGAAAGCTTAGTTTACATGATGAAGACATTATTATAACAAAAAGGAAGGGTAAAAAGTTGTACTTTATCTTTAAAAAAGTCCCCAGAGTCTGTACTTTCTGTTTTGTCTTTAGTTTTGAATGTATAGTTTTACATTTCTATAACCACATAACTCTGAGCAGAAACATTAGTCCAAATAAGATAATGCATCCTTAGACCTGGAGTAATAGTTCAAGGAAGACTAAGCTTTAAATGCTGCAGATGTGAGTACGTTTCATAAGTTAGGTTTACTTATTAATAGCTTTGTTGCATTTCTACAGAAAACCATTATATATTCTGTATAGTTGACAATTTTTATTCCTAGGCATTTTACATGCTGCAAAATTTAGTGAAAACAACAACCACTAGAGGTAGCAACATCCTTGCCCTGGTCATTACTAACATCATGGGCAACGTTGCTCTACAGCAATAGTCAACTCCTCCCTGGTTAGATCCGCCCACAAACTAATCACCTTGGAAATACCCCCCCCCCCCCAAAAGGTAACCACCATGAAAAACTTCTCCAAAGCTAACTTTGGGCTCCTAAAAACAGAGGTGGCTAACTTCACGGCACCCATGTAAATGGAGAATAGTTGCATGACTGCCGAATCATACACGAATACACTGTACGAACACGTACACAAATGCATGGCTCTCGCCATACCCAATAGAAACCAAGACACTCTCCTCTAAAAAAGGAAGCCAGTCTGGTGGTCCTCTGCCATAAACAAACTCTACAACAGAAGGAGGAAACTGAGAATAAGGTGAAGTCCCAAGACTGGAAAAACTCCCTTATCAACCTCAAAAAAAGTTGAGATCCCTCATCAAATCCTCTAAAGATAGCTATGAAAACAGAATTGCAGCAGATAGTAAAGACAACCACAAGGCTTTCTATAGTTATGTAAAGAATCTCCACGGCAATACCCAGATTTTCTCTGAGCTACTGCACAATAGTGCCTCCTACACTGAGCCAACAGATATTGCCAATATACTGGCCGACAGATTCAGTACCAGCTTTACCCCTACCCCCCCAAAGGACCAATCACAATACCAGTAGATTGCCAGGCACCCAGGATTACTGCTGCACAGGTTAAAACAGCACTGTCCAAGGCCAAGAATACAGCTTCTATGGGACCTGACAATATCCCTGGCTGTATTCTGCATGAACTACAGAGTGAACTGGCATCTCACCTGTGTGCCCTGTTCAATCACAGCCTCACCTCAGACTTTGTCCCTACCAAATGGCACACTGCTACAGTCATCCCTCTCCACAAAGGAGGAGAGACTGCAGACCCTGGAAACTATCACCACATTAGCCTGACAAGTCTGATATGGAAAGCTATGGAATGCATCATCATGGACCTAATAAACAAGGATATAGGGAATCTCCAAACTCTGGATCCCACATGGTTTGGTTTTGTGAAGGGTAGATCATACCTGCTCAACTTCATTGACTTCTCTGAGTCAGTCACCAGAGCTGTGGATGAAGGCAAGGTGGTTCTTACAGCCTACCTTGATCTGGCCAAGGCCGTTGATACCATTCCCCACTCAGGAATCATAGAAAAACTCAGTAAGCCAGATGTCAATCCCTATGTCACTAGGTGGGTTGCAAACTGGCTCGCAGATAGAATCCACAGTGTGAAAGTAGCTGACTCCAAGTCAGACTGCCGACCAGCCATGAGTGGAGCCCCACAGGGATCGGTCCTGGGTCCTCTCCTGTTTGGCATCTACTTCTCAGAAGTCCAGGGCAACACAAAGGGACTCTGGCTGACAAAAAAGTTCACAGACAATTGCAAGTTGGGAGCCATTATTAACTTCCCAAGTGATGTTGACATCCTACAGAAAGGCCTAACTGAGACCAACGAGTGGTGTCAGAACCATGGCCTTAAGCTCAATGCCAAAAAATGTGTCGTCATCACCTTTGGGAAAAAGCCAGTTCCCATGAATTACCGCATTGATGGTAGTCCACTGAACACAGAAGGCATTATAAAAGATCTGGGAACACAGGAAGAAATAGGTCATTGTCTCCCTCTACTCTTTCCTCATTTGGCCAGTCATTGAGTACAGTGCCCCATTTGGCATGTACTTCACTAGACACCTGCAACAACTGGAGAGGCTGTAAAAGTACCTCACAAAGAGGACCCTAGGCCTTAAACACTTGTCCTATATGGACAGAGTCAAAAAACTCCAACTATTCTCTGTTGCATATCCCTACTAAGAGGCGATCTCTGCTTGACTTACAAAACCATGTCTGACCCAGCTCTGTTACAAATGCTACATCTAAAGAAATCCAATCCCTCCACACCACATGCTCCAGAAACCTTAACCTCATTACCACAATCAACAGAACGTGCTGGAGGGACAGGTTCATAAGCCAGAGACTGCCCATGCTATGGAATAGACTTCCCATACATGTCAAACAGAGCACCTCATTGGCCCTCTTCAAGAGAAATCTTAATGAGTGGATGGGAAATAGAAAATTCACCCCGGGGATCACTCCAGTGGCTTTACTTGACAGAGGCACTGGGAACTAAGGTCGGGTGGCACAATGCCAGGGTAATCCTATGGGCTAGGCTTGTAAAGGCTCCAGGACCATTAGCCTAGTACACACCTATGAACCTATGAAAAACCTATTGTATTTAACTTAGCTTGATGCAGATTTTATATATGTCTTATTTTAATACAATTGCCAGCTCAACTTGGGTTGTCTTAATGTGTATCTGAAATGGTGCACATAAGAAATGGAGGCTTCTCTCTGCAGGTGGTTATGCTATATCATTGTCTCTTTAATCCCCAAGCACACTACAGCAACATTAAGAAATACCACAATACCATATGTATTCAAGCATAGGACCTGTGTTACGTGACTGGAAAGATGATACATGGATTTAAAATATAGACATAGCCAGGGTTCCCACTCTGTGGTGTTTACATACTCACCCTCTGTTCAGGCATGGTAATCTTTAAGAATTTATGCCACAACCATTTATTGTTTGTTTATGCATAAGAGTCACCTGGTAGGTAGAAATAACAGCAGATTAAACCCATGCAGAAAACTGACAACAGTAGGATCAAATGAAGACATCACTTCTATTCAACTTGTAGCGCTACCAGTCCACATAAAATACAACCAACCTTTTGTGTCAAATTCTTCAATCTGGTATATGTTCTGCTTTTTCTACATATTTTAAATTTCAAAGCATATCTTAATGGTAGGTGATCACAGCTATAACCTAATATAAAGTTCTAAAGGGTACCTTAATGGTAGGAGATCATAGCTATAACATAATATAAAGTTCTGAATGGAGACACCTTTCACTTGCTTTCATAAAAGTATATCAATACACCATTTGCCAGAGTAATATACATGTGGTTCATTTAAACCCTGCTGTCAGTGTATAGTAGCAATAATGCAAATAAAGAATTCAATAGGAATAAAAGTTTTTGGTTTACAGCTATAGAACAATAAATTACTGGTTATACAACTAATAAAACAATATAAAACTATTTAGAAATATCATTTTATATTGAAATAATTCTGCACCTAATTAACAAATCTAAGGCTCAGTGCCATGCTTAAAAGAGGGAACATTTGGTGAGACAGAGGTAGCTGGACAAGGAAAACATTTTAAGTTCTGTTTAGAAATGGCTTCTCCTATAAAATGCAGAGGCTATAGTATGCTTCTTTATTTATTTATGTTTACTTACTGGTGTAGAGCACTGGTTAGAAAGACCATTTGCAGTGTCAGCCCAGGTAACAGAGTACAATAGGAATAAACATGGTAAATAGAATCAGGAGGGTTTACATAGTACATATTGATACATTACAAACATATTTAAACAGTAATGAAGAAATACCATCTTAAAAGCATATATGTTGCCTGTAACATTAACAAAATAATAAAAAGATTTCAGTAAATGAAGAAAACTAAGAAAAATATCGAAGAACAAAAAAAAAGAAACATTTTATATACATATATGCAGGTGAGTTTGGTCTGCAGGAAATGAATTTAGTGGGAGCGAAGCAAGGAAATTTCAGAAAGCGGTTGAGTATAGATGATATGATCAGAGGTGATGCATTTACATTTGCTTTAAGACATAACATTTTTAAACTGTGGTCTAAATTTTGAGTAGGTGAAGAGATCACTAAGGCATGGTTAGAGAGATTCCCACACTCTGGGAGCTAGAAGAGAGAAGCAATCATCACTGTAGTCAAATTTTGTTCCTTGTGTTTGAAGTACTGGACCTGAGTAGGAGTGGCATCTTAGGCAATAATGGGAGTACGTTTTGAGGGAAAAGAGTTAATGTATACTGTTGCAATAGTTCAAATAGCAGAGGAACAAATAGCAGGCCTGCTGTTTGCTAAACAAGCAACCTCTTATCTTTCTTGAGAGATAGGCACTGGTGTTCCTGTCTGAGGGATAATGCTATGAAGAGGCAGATTTTGTTGGAGATGAATTGGAGCACTATGGTGATTTTCTTGAATGCTTTTTGCAACTATTGGTAGGCTGTATTCCAACCAGGCTAATAGTATGTCCTTGGTTATGGCTGGGCAGAATAGTAAGTGTGACATCTTCTGAGCCCAAAAAAGCAAGTGGTTTATTTTTGCCCTTACTTTTAACATGTGCGCTTAAACGTTCAGTGACTGATCTGGTTAGATGAAAAAGTATACAAAGGTATTTGTGACCTCTGGCTTTTTCAATTCCCCCAAATGTTTAGGGGTTCTAGCATCTTGACAGGAAAGGACCCCATTCCTAAGTCAGGGTATACCTAATGTTCATGGTTAGTTCTGCTTCAGTCTTTGATGTTTGCCAGGAGTGTTCTTCTCAGTACCCGCAATGTATCCAAAATTGCCTCCTTTTGCATTTCGTATGGTATCACCTGTCTCAGCAACATATTTATGTATGAATACACACGAAACCAAAAACGTAACAAAATAAAACAATAGCCAAACCACAGTAAGTAGAAAGATCCAATAAAGCCAATAAAACCAGATGAAACCTTTTTTCCAATAAAGCCAATAAAACCAGATGAAACCTTTTTTCTTTTTCTGATGAAGTTCATGAGTATTAAATTTGAACGAAACGCGTAAGAAAGGTTTCATCTGGTTTTATTGGCTTTATTGGATCTTTCTACTTACTGTGGTTTGGCTATTGTTTTATTTTGTTACATATTTATGTATGTTTGAAAAATATTTTTTATTAGTCCTTTTGCTCCTACTACTCTGCGGTGTCTATCTGGGTGTCTTTATTCCAGATTGCTCTAGTTTCTTCTTATATACCATGGTATTTTATAGCTTTATGTCACTCAGTACACAACACATATCATTTGGTATAGCTGTTTCTATGGTTAATGTTATTTTGTTCTGTTTTCTTTATTACGATATTTGTTTTCTACGTTCTTGACTCTTGGTATTGGATGATCTCATGTGATAAGACCGTCTTCATTTTCATTTTCAGTCATTTTTGTGGTTCATGTTTCTAATGCTTTTCACCTACCCATATGTTGCAGTGTTTGCACAATCCCCAGTGAAATAGTCTTGCCACATTAATGTGTCTTTTAGTACACAGACCCTCAGCCATGAGTGTTTCATAACCAACAAGTTGCAGAACTTTTTATGCTACAGAACCCGCATTTGTATCTTCCCCATTTTCTATGGACTTTGTAAACCCAATGTGTATGTAGTCTGCTGCCTTGAGCTGATATTATTAATCTTCCATATTTTGGTTTAAATTTACCTCTCCTTAGCCATTCATGCATCAAATATCGATGAACATGTGGTTGTTCCAGCTATTCTCTGTACTCGCCACTTTAAATGTAGGCTTTCCAGTTTTCTTTTTCTATGGTTATGTTCTTTGTATTCTTTCTTTTGTTTTCAGCACTTTCTGATGCCACATATTTTTGTTTATTTCTGGTTTGATTTCTATTCCTGTTCCTTTCCAAAATGCTTCTGTTAATCTGAGCAAGGATATCATATGTTCTTCAAGGTTTAGAACTTTCACTATCTTTAGATCTAATGATGTCAGCAAACATGCATGCAGTCCTACAATTACAGGCCCATACATATACGCAATTTCAAGAAGTCCCACACTTCCTTCAGCTGGACGGTTATATAATCATCCCATGCACTGTTTTTATATAGCATTTCATAAGCAAGAAGCAATTTTCTTGTCTAACTGATCCAGCAATATTTGGGGACAGTCAGTCATGCCACAGCTATAAATTAAAGCAGGAAGCACAATCTGATTTATTCTTCGAGCTTTATTCTTAAACTTCAAGGCAGGTTTTTAATATTAGCTTTAGTCTTCTAAATTATTCCCTACTAAGCCTTGTTCTCTTTTGCTCATGTTTTACTGCTGACCCTTCATCTATTCCAATATATTTATACACTCCCTCTAGTTCAACTCTTTTATATCATATTCCCCTCCCAGGTTGATATTTTCACGATATTTCGATTTTCCTGCTATAATTGTTGTTTTTGGAAATGTAGTAATACCAAATGCCATTCTTCTATCATTTGAAAAAAAGTTTTAACCATGTGTAGTTGTGCTTTCAATTGCCTAGCTGATAAGTTATACATATAAAGGTAGATGAGTTGTCATTGGGCAAAGTTGTTTTTTGGAAGGCAAGCTGTAAACTATAGCATAGTCTGTTACGTATACAGCTCCATAGGTTATGAGCGAGGTATAACAGCAGTGCTGACTAACAATCACCTGGGGGTATCCATCTTAAGATTTTTATCCCTGAGATAGTAATTTACCATTTATCATGACTCAATTGTAAAATGGTTTGCCATTGTTTCATAGTGACTGCTATGTAATTTAACAACAGAGGTTACATTACATTGTAATTTATATTCATATAAGCATTCTATAATCGAAGAAATCTGAATGCTGTCAAATGTTTTTCTGTAAACAATTCATGCCTGCCCTGTTTTACAGATCTCCAGTATGGCTTTATTTAATAATAGATGATCTTTTGCTCCATATTATTTTCTTTTATTGCCTTTCTGTTCTTTTGTTGTGATTGACTTTTTCCCTCTAAGTGACAATAAACTCTGTCTGCATCAGTTCTGGTATGCAATTTATATATTGTCTAAACATGGGCTAAACTCTTGACTAGGGTTATAAGGGCCTCAGGGCCAATAGCCTAGTAAAGTCTTATGATTCTTTGATGCTATGGTCAGAAGGCAAGTTATTGTTACATTGTTCTTGAGATGGCTTGCAAACTGGCTCTTAAAAGACCAGTGTTTTTCATTTTTATTATTGTTTTGCAGGTTGAGAAAAAATTGGGTGAAATGATTTATAACAGAGTTTGCATCTTGGGAGGAGAGAATTGGGGCTTCAATCTTTTGAGGATGGGTGTGATTTAACTTTGAGATTTGAGTCAGAATGTGATTAATTTAGAAGGAAATTGTTAAGTTGTGTATGTATTAAGGTAAATGGGCAGTGGTTACTGAAAGTTGTGGGTAGTTATTAATAGACATGTTGGTCAGTTGGTAATTAGGAGGTCAGAGAGTTATTCTTGGTTTGATAAGGGGCTGGGTCTTTTTGGTTCAGAAAGTAGCTGTAAGAGATAGAGACCAACTAGGAATCTTGTAATTTCTGCAGAAGGTGGTTATAAGAGGTTTAGGTTAAAGTCTCAAGTATGAGTTTGTGTATGTTAGCAGGGATGGCAGTGATAATGCTGTGAATGATGCAATGTTTGGGGGCGAGCTTTGTTGGAGAGAAGTTTTATTACTAGCCAGTCAGGATTTGAGTTGACTTGAGCTATAATGGTGAAGCTAAAGTTAGATGTGTGCAGAAGTAGGTGCTGTCACCAGTTCTGTCTCCTGGTCTGGCATTAAAAATGTAGTTCTAATTGGAGGAAAATTGTTTGCTACTAAGGTATCATTTCTGCGCCAGGATGCAGTAATTGCTACAGTATCTGATGCTGAGTGGTAACAAATACAATAATCAGAACTAGCGTGTGTGTGTGTGTGTGTGTGTGTGTGTGTGTGTGTGTGTGTGTGTGTGTGTGTGTGTGTGTGTGTGTGTGTGCATATGCATGTGCATGCACTTGGGGGAACAGCTTTTGCCATGCAATGAATATCAGTACTGAGATGTGAAGGTGCTTAGAATGAAATGTTGTTGTTGTTATTATTATTATTATTATTATTAATTAAGGCATTCCTGGGGATTCATTAATAAACTTGTTCCCATTGTACTAAAGCCTACATGGTTGTCTGTCTTTGGAAAATAAGCAGCATTGCTCATTGAACATGAATATGCTAAACAACCCTACACATTGAGCAATACCTGCTCATGGCCAAAATGTCTGCTAGCAGTCACATTGAGGAGCAGCTGGGCACAAATACATAGTATAAAAACCGGATGGTAAATAAGTTTAACCACAGTGAGTATGTCTGGATAGCAATAGCACAACACCAGCAAGGACATCTTGGTATATATAAATATGAGGCAGGGGAAGATTAACAAGAAACTGGTTGTTATCTATCAATAGATTCATGTACAACAACTCTTTTCGTAATTGGGGAGAATTATAGAAATAATCAGGGGCACATTTACATGACTTTAAAACTGAAATGTTAACTAATGCAGATAGGTGTGAATTTATCATACATTTCCTCAACATGAAAAGAAGGTTACACCTGTAATTATTCTCATAAACACAAATCATTATAATTCAACCATCTGTTCCACAAGATCATCACATTTAAGAAGGGCTTGAGAGGGACAGAGCTACAGTTTAACAAATAAAGGAAGTTCATAAATAAATAAGAGCAGCTGAGAGGTAAGATAACAGTTAACAAGGAAAGGGTAATACAGTGTGGGACCTTGAGTATACTGCAGGTAGTGCACAGTTAGGGAACCTCACTGGAATTGTCACATATATTATGAAAGTAAACAAAGGCAATAATTTACATAGAAATGAACTGATGTTTGAACAGACAAACAGGTTAAACAACTTTAACCCTTCCCTTGCCTTATATATATATATATATATATATATATATATATATATATATATATATATATATTACAGAAACAAAAATGAAGTTGTAACGGAAAAGATTAATGGACACCTGTTAAATCCTTCCAATGCTAGTAGTCCTTGTGGAAACAATCAGCTGTGACAGCAACCTGCATATTATGAATAGCAGGAATTGAGTCTGTTCATAAATCCTACATAGTTATAAGTAGTGCAATACATGCATACAGGTCTGTCACTTTGAACGGCACATAAGCAGAAGACTGTGCTACCATGCATAGTTACAGATGTGCTACTATGCATAGTTACAGATGTCTAACTATAACATATGGAAGACATACATATTCGCAAAATGAGGAACATGGTCATGTGACACATTAACATGCAAGTTATTCAAGGCCTACGTCATGAGGAGTAACTAATTTGACATCTGGGTTGTGTGTATAGCAATGTAATTATATGCCTATGGATACGATCTAGGTATGTGTGATAAGAAGACCACACATGGATAGTTACACATGGAAAAAAACAAAACCAGTTTAGAATGCTACCAGTATTGTGTAATGACATCAGCTACATAGGAACTGTTTCATAGGTCCTTTCAAAGTTGTTGTTTGTCTTTTCGGCTTTTCCTGGTTAGGGGTCGCCGCAGCGGAACTCCGGTCCGCTAATGATTGGCAGTAGATTTTTATGGTGCCGAGTTGCCAGCCTGACGCCCAACCTTCAGCGATGGCACACCCATTCACTCATGTCTTTCAGAGGCCACTCGACCGCGGGGAGGACATGCAGACTCCACACAGAAGGCACTCCCCACACACTAGCTGAGAATCGAATGGGAGAACTTCTTGCTGTGAGGCAACAACGGAACCGCTGTACCACCATGGCTTAGAGGTCCATTCAGAGTGATTGGAGTATAAAGCATTCATAGCAGTGTAATCATCATATTATGTGTACTTTATGCAGCAGCTGCCACATGATAAACATTTAAATACAGCCTGTCAGAGTGCACCTCTAAATGCAGTATAGCATCATCTTGTAAATCAAATTTTGCCCTGAAGTGAGCCTTGTTGAATACATTTGTAGTACCTGCATAACAGTACACAACCAGAACTCACAAACAGCCATACATCTCAAATTTCTGACAAGTTCTGGTACCCTTGGTAACTGTAAGCAGGGGCTTGGGAGGTGAAACATTTACAAGCAGGGGCCTGGGAGATGAACCATTTACAGGTTGCCTGTGTCCATTAGAGAGATGGGTGCCAAACCAAGGAAGAAGTTCTTTTTCCCATCCATTTGTCCAATTTACACTTGAACTGGGTTAGGGAGGAACTCTGATTCATGTGGACAGGGAGCCTGTTCCAGTAAAGGGATATTCCCTGAGATACATACCTGTCTCTCCAGCAGGTCCTATTTATATCACAGGGAATGTTTTAAGTCTTTAGAAAGGGCAACATTAACATCAATTAGCAAGTGAACTGTTGAAACTTTACATTTCACATACAACATGCTGAATACTGGCCAGTAACAATGTTGATGCCTTCCATGCATTGTTCACTACTGCCATTGCGCAAATGTTGGAAGAGCCAAGCTGCTGGAGGTGAATTCTATTAGTTAAGACAAATAACAATAAATGGCGATAACTGTCTCACGACATTGATTACTTAATGTGATTTGTGCTAAAAATATAGTTTCACTGACATAAGTAAAATATAAACTGCATATTTCAGCATCAGAAAGCTTACTTTACATTATGAGAACAGACGTAGAGCAAAAACAATGAGAAAAAAAGCATTTCACATGGTCTTTAAGGAGATATAGACTTCAGTAAGTCTTTAGCTACTGGAAGTTATAGAGCCAGATACCCTGTCAGAGCTTTTTTATATGTCATCCAGCTGTTAAAATCTATCATTTATATTTCTTTGTGAAAACATACAACTGATTTATACTTTTTTGTTGTGTCTTTCGGCCTTTCCCGGTTAGGGGTCGCCACAGCGGAACTCCGGTCCGCTAATGATTGGCAGCAGATTTTTACGTGCCGAGTTGCCGGCCCTGACGCACAACCTTCAACGAAGGTACGCCCATTTACGCATGTCTCCACACAGAAGACGCTCTAGCTGAGAATCGAACAGGACAACGTCTTACTGTGAGGCGATAATGCTACCACAGCACCACCACTGCAGTTAATTTTACAAAATACACTACATAACTTTTTTCAGGTAAAGAACTTTATTAATTTAATTTCAAATATGTGTGGCTGATGGTTTATTTATTACTATAATGGACTGAGTGTAGACCTCATCACATCTCAGCTGTTGGCATTTGCCTTTTGAGAAGTGATGGCTTAGAGGTATTTCTACCATGCAAATATTCAATATTTGACTTATTTTTAGGATAAACTAATTGTGATCTTGCTGCACCTGAGGTACCTTGAACTCAGGGAAGGATATGTTTGTACTGGATAGATATCATTAACACTTTCTAAAAATGTGTGTGTGTGTTTGTGTGTGTGTCTGCATGTACATTCAAAATAACCTTGTAGCAGTTACAGTCAGTGTTTGGAAGATAGTACAGAAATGCATTGGGATGTTATCAAGGTGGGTGAGATTCTGGGGGGACTGTGATTTGTAACTCTGCTCTGTAGATGGTTGGTGTAAAGCTTATTTTGGTGTGGCAGGTTTAGATTTATGTGAAGTATTATTATTAATACCATTTGCCTTTAATGTATTGTTTGGTTCTAGCACTGTGGTTTAAAACATGTACCATCACGTATAAATAGGTGGCAGTGGTGCTGATAATGAGACTGTAGACCTTGTCCATCACATATAAATTGGTGGAAGCGGATAAGATTATATATTTGTGTCATAACTTACACCATTCTCTGAAACCATCATGCCAACATCTTTAAACCTTAATTACAGAAGCTGTTGTAAGTTTAGTAGTTGCAGTTTCAAGATGCTGTCATGATGGCTTGTGAGAAGTCTATGGCATAGTGATGCTTGCTTAGTCATTCTATGTCTGTGTTGTCCATACATGTTTTTAAATTAGGCTTTAGACAAATTTATCAGATCAGTGTTCTGATACCTTTACCCAGTCATCACCAAAATTTACAAATACCATTTTCTAAAGGCTTTTAAATAATTTCAGGAGTCTGTTTGCACGACAGAAGTTAGAGAATGATGACAGAACTTAGAAGAACAAAGCTTGTCCATTGAGCTGTCATTACTAGGCTTGTTCCTGTTGAATATCTTCAAAGGTGGTATATATAGGCTAAAAGAAAAGCTGTGGTCTCTATGTGGATGAAACAAAATGTATTGAAGGGTGGCTAATGTAAAAATGTGGAAAAATAAGTCATACTAAACTACACAGCTGTTTATGTACTATCATGATCCAGGGAGAAAAGAGAATATCACAGATTTATAGAATACCATCTAAAAAATAATAAGAGTGAGTACAAAAGTCACATAAGAGCCCAGAAGGCATACAGAGAATTAAGGGACATGGGATGCTCATGTTGGATGGTTTGTAAACCACTGAACAACACCCCTGGAGTTTATGAAACAGCTAGTATGATGATAGGATGCAAAACAGGGGTCTAAACCACAGATTAAATGGTATCTGATAATGTACAAATTACTGAAGATGTCTAATGTAAAACAATGTTAGTTTCAGGAGGGTGACTGTGTATAGTGGCAAAAATAAATCAGAAGTAATTTTAAATGCAATAATAAGAATAGTGTTAGGCAGGATATTGAATGACTTATGTGTGTATATGCTAGAGAAAATGAGTTGAAGGATAAAGCAGAAACTGACCAATATTTCTAGAAAATAAATAACAGGAAAGAAGTGTGTGTGTGTGTGTGTGTGTGTGTGTGTGTGTGTGTGTGTGTGTGTGTGTGTGTGTGTGTGTGTGTGTATGTATGTATCTCCAAAGAAACAACAGGACAGTATTGTTATTAGGACAGCCACCTTTAACCTTTAGCAAACCAGGTTTCCCTCCAACATAGCTTTATCAGTGCATAAATAAATAATTGTAAACTCTTGATATTTATGGCTAAGTCAGCAAGAAAAACAAACAGAGCAATATTAAAAAGATATGTAAAACACAAAAGAGGCATACATTTCCTGGCATTCCTATATAGTTAATTTCTAATTATCACCTATAACTAAGAAAAATTAGACATAATAAAAAAAAAGTGATTAACTCAATAACTGCAGAAACTTATGAAAAAGATATTCTAATGCCCTCCAGTGACCATTTCCTGGCATAACAATGAATCAGTCTAGAACAATATAAACACTTTATGTGCAAAAAGCATATATATATATATATATATATATATATATATATATATATATATATACGAAATGTTTTAGGCCAAGCACAGTAGTTCATTCAGTTATGTGGGTAGACATCACCTAAATTAAAAATCCATATTTTTCCTTTATTGTCTAGTTATTGTTATTTATTAGCTTTATTTAGGCTAGGAGATATCACCCTGCCTATTCCAATAAAAGTTCAGAATATTTCTGGTTATATCTAAAAAATGTACTACATTCACTTGCACACTTCAGGTCACTTAAGTGTATCGGGATTCTTTGTTTAAAAGAACACGATGTTGCCCTGACTTAAAATACACCTCACACATCTCACTATATAGATTATCCAGTCAGTGCTACAAGTGCTAAGTTCTCCAGTCTAATATTAGTTTAAACTGAGAATACAAAGTGTCCAGTTTCTACATAGAAAACATCTAATTAGGTTATGGTTGATAAGCTGTCTGGACCTATGTATGTATGTGTTTGTGTATGTATATATATATATATATATATATATATATATATATATATATATAGGGGGAGGTTAGCATAATGGTTAAGGTGTTTACCTTACAGACACAAGGTGCAGGGCTTGATTCTCACCTGGGGCAATTGGCTAGGCTTAAAATGGCCCACAAGGGTAGTTAGCCTAGTAGTAAACTATGAACCTATGAACCTATATATATATATATATATATATATATATATATATATATAAATATATATATATATATGTATACTCAGAAAGTTTTTGTCCAATATTCTTGCTATTTCTGTGTATAAATTGACAAATATCTGGTGCAGCAGTATTACAAAATTGTCTGCTTTTAAAATCGGCTACAGTATGTCAAAAGCTGCTTTCACAGGGGAGTGGCCAAGATCGCTAACTGAGAACAGCAATGGAGGAAAGCTCTATTACCGAAAACTTTTCTCTGACAGAAAATATAATCAAAAATTTAAATTTGGAGATGCTTGTTAGCTAATTTTAGTCACTAATACTCAGAGAAAGGATTTATAGCTTCATGTTCTTCAAAAGCTGTAATTTTCATGTCAGAATTTCAAGTGCTTGGTTAACAGAGAAGAGATTTCAACATGAGCCACTCAAGAAATGGTACTCATGATTCTTGTGTACAAAGACATGCAGTCACTAATAGCTGGTATGCAAGGTGTATTACTTAAACTGGACAATATGGATACCAAAATAAAAAGTTTCAAAGAAGTGTGTGTGTGTGTGTGTGTGTGTGTGTGTGTGTGTGTGTGTGTGTGTGTGTGTGTTAGAAGATGGAACATTTAGAAATTCTTATGAAACAACAAAGTGGATAAATCAGCATGATGGAAGAAGCTTTAAATGATCATGAAGGGAGAATAACTGAAGGTGAGTCTCAGATGGAATTTCTTCTAAAACAAAATAACTGACTCATAAATAAAGTTGATGATTTAGAAAATAGACTGAGATGAAATAACACTAAAATTCATGGTATACCTGAAAGGTATGAAGAAGATAATATAATAAACTTCATAACAACCTGGCTCCATAAAACATTAACTCTACCTGAAAGTAAGGATACATAGATTCCTGAGAGCACCTTCAAAGAAGGAAAACTCACACCATGTTCAATTATAGTTAAGTTTATGTCCAGCTTAGAAAAAGATCAAATGTTGAAAACAGCATGGTCCAGCTCACCTATTAAAAGAGGTGAACATGTAGTCAGATTTGACAATGATTATTCCAGTATAGTAATTAGCAAAAGAATCCAGTACCTAAACATGAACCTAAGCTTATCACTGATTAAAGAACTTAAAAAGAACAATATTAAAACATCTTGGTGTTTCCTGGAAAGATTAAATTATTTCTTTCTGAAGGAAATAAAATATTGGACAGACTGGAGGAGGTAGCCATTTTTGTTAACAAAAATAAAATCCTTCATAATACTGAATAAATTGATTGGAACAGTATATCCCTCAAGAGACAGGGTGAGCTGAATTCCTGGACAACTGTTTCTAAAATTAAAAAGCTTAAAAACAAAAAAACTTTTACTCTGTGATTGCAGGAAAAATAAATTACTTTTATCCTCTGATTGCAGGACTTTTATTTTCAGAAACAGTAGATTTACCATTTAAGTAAAAGGTCATTTACAATGTAATTAACACTTTAAAAAGATTGAGAACAAAAGAATGCTTGATTCTTGTTTGCCTTGCTTCCCACATGCTCTTTGAGCTGTTTTGAAAAAATCTAGGTCCTAGAAAAGTTCATAGTTCATTACTGATGTCTGTGAAAACAGAAAGTGCTTTAATGGCAGCCACAATTATTGGGATAAAATATTTGAGTTTTTTCAAGTATATCTGTGAGAAATATTCTCAAAATAACATCTTTTTTAAAAAATATATATTTATTTAGAGTGAAGAATGGTAAAACAAAAGCAATAGTAATGCTTTATATTGAGCTGTTACTGATAATTTGCTTACATAAATTCTTTCAATTTACTGTTAAACTTTTGAATCTCAGCTACAGTGTCACTAAAACAGCAACATCTCAACTTTCCATAGTACAAGTTGCTTCCATTACTGTAGTCACTTTGTTGTATACTAAGACTTCTAAGATGGCTGTCTTAGAGCTCATTACTTGCATTTTCCAGCTTTCTTATCAATTTACACTACATTTACCATTAGACTGAGCAATTAAAGTTTTATCAACTTCTGTGAACAAAAACTTTGTTTTATTATCAGATTCTTATAATTATTTAGTTGGGCAACATGGGGGATACCTTTCTTGTGGAAGTACCTAAAGATCTGACAGATCTATTATTTTCCTATTATAAAAGAAAGATGGAAATGAAAAAAAAACTCCTATGGCTTCCATGATACATGTAAACATCAGTGCCCTTGCAGGAAACAGTTAGTGTATTTAATAAGTACAACTAAAAAAACATTAATGGGATATGTCTAGAATTACTTGAATTTTTATTAAAACCACATGAAAGTTCTTCTTCTTTCGTCTTTTTCCAGTTAGGAGTTGCCACAGTGGATCACCTGTGCACTCATGATTGGCAGGGGATTTTTATGGTGTCGAGTTGCCAGCCTGGCGGCCAACCTTCCACAGAAGGCACACACATGCACGTACACCTAGGGCCAATTTAGAGTGTCCAATCCACCTACAGCATGTTTTTTGGATGTGGCAGGAAACCCACGCGACCACAGGGGAGGACATGCAGACTCCGCACAGAAGGCACCCTAGCCGAGGATCAAACTGGAGAACCTCTTGCTGTGAGGTGGCAATGCTAACTGCTGCAGCATCATGGCTACCCTAAAACCACATGAAACTACACAACTGAAAAGGTTCTTGCTACTCAAAATCAGTATGTTTCTATTGAGATAGAAAGAGATATTATGTACAGGCATAAAAGTTGAAATGTGTTGTTTAGACTAATTATCTGCCAAAGATCACATTTCACACCTCTGTGATTGCATGCTAAGACACACAAAATACTATTGTGACAATAGAACTTGGAAGAAGCTTGGAAATATATGTATGCCAGTATACGATATGAGAAGCTTACAACAACCAAGTTGGCTTTATAACATTTAGTAGAACACAGACTGCTGTGCTAAAGCTGATGGTCTGTGTCCAAAATGATAAAACAGACCTGTAACTAGCAGATATTATCTTGATTTCTCCATACCTTTAAACGTATTGAATAATTCCCTAGATGGTAACACCACATGGGTTTTAGCCAACCTGTGTTTCAATGACTTAGAAGCTACCTAGGATTTAGAACACAAGTGGTCACCTTGGAAAATCTTTATTTGAATGCTACAGATTAAGCATTGGTGCCCCAGGGTTCAATTCTGTAGTCACTACTATTTTCGTTTTCACAAATCGTATTACAGCTCTTATCAGTACACTGACAATTCAATACATCTGTAGAGCCCAGCTGATATTAGTATTTATTACCCTTTCACTGAACTTAAGACTGTGTTTCACTACTTTAATACCTAAATATGAATAAGCTCATTTAAATTAGAAAAAAAAAAATAAAATCATTGTGTTCAGAAAGCCGATAAGTAGACTAAGGAAAATCAAGAAATGCTAATAAAAACATCCTAAGTTCAGCAGTCCTTATTGAAATTGAAAATTCTTGAAAATACTAGACAGCATTACTGATAAATCAAGCTTTGAAGTCTGTGATAGCAACTCAGTTAAAGATTTAAAAAAATGTATGGCATCTACCAAATCAAGTCTTTTCGTCTAACACACTCAAAGGAGATTGCTGAGGAAGTAGTACTTTTTCCAAAAATTAATGTATGGGGCTATTGGCATGAGCACTGTAAAAATGTTCTAGCTCTTTCACACCTAGCCAAAGTGGTATTTCACGCATCCTGACTCCTGTAGAATTCTTCCATGGACAGCTTTCACCTGAGCTAAAATTCTGAGAATGCCGCTTCCAACTATATGTATAAATATATATATATATATATATATATATATATATATATATATATATATATATATATATATATATATATATATATATCTCAAAAACTATAAAAGCTACAAAAAAGTTAAACTATGAAGGTTGTTTAGCACACACTCCCCTTCACAATGGTGATACTAACATGTCAGGCAGACATAATGGTAACACTCCTCTTCACAATTATGTTATTAATATGTCAGCCAAATGTCATAGTAATTTTATATTGACCAAATAATTAGATAATATGTAAATTAACTTACTATAAATATGTAGGGTTCCTGCTGAATTGTTGACAGCTTAGATTGCTGAATGCTTAATCATTGACACCTAAGTGTCGAAAGATTACAATAGTGAACAGCCACATCATCAAATTCTTTCCTCAGGAAAGAATATGTGTGGCCATTATCAGGGATTTGCCCTTTCCCCAATGTAGAGTGATCTCGGAGTTGGTATACCTAGTTAGGGCTGGTGTGGGGGGGGGGGGGCGAAGCCCCCACTATGTTTGGGTGTGTTTGTTTATTTTGTTTACGGACGGCCACCCGAGTTCTTTCCCGAGGAAAGAATTTGATGATGTGGTCTTTCGCTATTGTTAGCTTTTGACGTTTAGATGTCAGTGTTTTAGGATTCGACAACCTAAGCTGTCACTGTTATGATATAGATGCAATATGTAAACGTATTAATATTTCTGTAATCATAGCAGATCAACCATAACTATTAGTGTGACTTTTGTTCATGTGGATATGCTCTTTATTTAGTTGCAAATCAGTTTTGTATATATCACTAGATTTTTTTTGAGATATTTGCATAATTATGGATGGTATGCATATTTGCATATAAATGTAGATATTCACAAAGCAGTGCTAATTGGACACTAACTATCTGGGCAAAGTTTTTTCAGCATTGTGGAAGCTTTCAGTTGATACTATGGAGTATCATATAAACACCTTCCAGTTCAAGTTGTTAATATAATAATAATATTTCCAGAAAATAGCTCACATTTTGTCTGGTTCTGAGTACTACATTTTTCTGAGGAGTTATTACTGAACTCTGTGGGACTGGGCATGTGAAATGCTGTTCCACAATGTGTTCACGTGGACAATCCCTGAGATATCTACAGCAATATGATATTTAGACAAATATGCACATTTGCCCATTTTCTTACTAAACAAGTATAAATATCTACACATTGGTAGTGGGCAGATAGCAGCTATCAGTGAGAACACTTACAGTATTATGTAAGCTTTAATTTGATTCCACAAAGTGCCATATACCTTTTTATCAGTGTCAACTCAATAACAGAAATATCAATATATCCCATATTTAGATTTTGGCATAAACAGATTGCACTTTCTCACTTACCAGTCATGGTATTTGGATCAGCACTCCTGACCTGATTGCACAGCTGCTCTTAGAAATGCTCTTCCACCATGCTACTATGTGGACTCTGTCAAAGATATTTACATACATATGCAAATATGCATAAATATCTTATTTATTAGCAAACAAGCATAAATAACTACAAAGTAGTGCTAGTTACACAACAGCTGTCAGTGCAAACATTTTCCAGCAATGCAGTTGCTTTCCATGGAGTACATTGTAATTACCTTTTTGTTGAAGTTATTAATGTAAATTAACATATGGCATGTATTCATAATATTTCTGGAAAAATAACTCACATTTTGTCAAGTATCAAATAACCCGATTTTGGCTCAGGAGACATTACTCACCTCTGTGGTCACTGGGTACATGAAATGTTGTTCCGTAATGTGACTGGATGGACAATGTCCAAGATATTTATAGAAATGTAATAGTTTTGCATACATCCATATATTATTAATGAACAAGTATAAATATTAATAGATTGTTAATAGGTGGACAGCAGCTATATGTAACAACTTTTGCAATGTTATTTAAGCCTTCATTTGATACCAAAAAGTTCCATATGCACATGAATATTAATATAGCTGATATTCATATTTTGGCATAAAAATAAATATTCATGTCAGCAGTCTTTCCTGACCTATATGTCGTGTTATCCTGTGAAATGTGGTCCCACTATGTTATTAAATGAACAGTGCCTGAGACATTTACATGACCTAGAGAAATATAATACTCAGTCTTGTGAGAGATGCACTTATATATCCAAATTAGAAGCCATGCACTCTCAAGCCAAGACTGAAAGAGCTGGTCAAATGCAGTAGGTCAACACCTGCACCACACCACATGCAACACATAGCCCTCCAGAACACCCACCATCACAGCTCTCACATAAAAACACAAACCACACACCCACCTTTGTGGTGGCTCTCAATAGAAATCTACCCAAATGGCAGAAACCTCCAAGGCAGAAATGCACTCGATCACTACAACACAGCACAAACCACAAGACACATAGCTCACCTACATAGTGTGCCCCACAACCTAAGCCCCTAAGGCAAAACAGCTTGCCCAATGCACTAATCCTAGGTGACTTGATAGTGAGGCACACTGATGTCCCACTCACTAGGTTGAATAAGGAGATGGTAACAGTCAGCTGTCAATCAGGTGCCAGAATCCGACACAACACACGCACTCAGGTCACTCCACAACAAGTACAAGTATGACTCTGTCACTGTCCATGTGGGTGTGAATGACCTGAGATGCACCTCCCTGGACTACATGAAAGGAGACATGAGCAGCATCCTACTGTCGCCCAGAATGATACTACAGTACAAGCAGAAAATTATTGACTTCAACAATTGGCTAAGTTTCTGGTGTCAGTGTAAGGGGATCCAGTATCTGTCTGCTTGGGATGACATGATTGACAGACCTTGATGCTTTGCCAGAGATGGCCTGCATCTGTCACCCCTGGGTTTCCGGATACTCACTAAGGATCTTGCCACCCTCATAGTGCCTTTTTAGGTGATGTTCCAAAGACCAAATTACCACCATAACAGCTACAGATAAATGCAATCTGAGGATCATGCTGCTCAACGCTAGTAGTCTAAATCTCAA
This sequence comes from Protopterus annectens, assembly GCF_019279795.1. Taxonomy (NCBI): domain Eukaryota; kingdom Metazoa; phylum Chordata; order Ceratodontiformes; family Protopteridae; genus Protopterus; species Protopterus annectens. The sequence continues at coordinate 472,241,658 of NC_056730.1, forward strand.
GATACTCTTGCTCAAAGCACTCCTCAAAGTGGAGAACATCGACATTTGTGCTGTAATGGAGACCTGGTTTAAAGCAGCAGAAAGCACCCCTGTGCTATCAGGCTATAACTCATTCCACTCCTTTTGACTCCAGAACAGGGACCAAAGCTCCGAAGGTGGTGGTGACTCCATATTTATAAAGGATATACACACCTCCCGACTAGTAGCCCAGCATAACACATCTGAGATACTTCAGGTACAACTAACATTGGTTAAGACAGTGATTCAGGTGGCAGCCTGCTATAGGTCCCCAACCATGTCCCAAGACTCTCACTCCATGTTTCTAAGCAGCCTGGAAACTATTAGGGTCCAACTCAACACTCTTATACTAGGTGACTTCAACTACCCCTCCATCAACTGGGAAAACTGCTCATGCACCAATACACTGGCCCACCGCTTCCTAGAATTCATCAGTTCCAATGTCATGGACCAGCTCATTCTTACCCCCACTAGAGGAAGCAACATCCTTGACCTGGTTATTACTAACATGGGCAACCATTGCTCTACACCAATAGTCAATGTCTCCCTGGTTAGATCCGACCACAAACAAATCACCATGGAAATCCACATCTCGCCCACACCCCCTGTAAAGGTATCCACCATGAAAAACTTCTACAAAGCTGACTTTGGGCTACTAAAAACAGAGTTGGCTAACTTCATGGCACCCATGTCAATGAAAAATATATGCATGACTGCTAAATCATACACCCATGCACTGTATGATCATCTACATAAATGCATGGAACTAGCCATACAAAACAAAAGCAAGATGCTCTCCTCCAAAAAAAGGAAGACAATCTGGTGGTTCCCTGCCATTAATAAACTCTACAACAGAAGGAAGAAACTGATGCAGTAAAAGGTGAAGTCCCAAGACTGGAAAAACTCCCTTGTTAGCCTCAATAAAAAGTTGAGATCCCTTATCGAAACCTCTAAAGCCAGCTATGAAGGCAGAATTGCGGCAGACACTAAAAATAACCACAAAGCCTTCTATAGTTATGTCAAGAATCTCCACAACAATATCCAGGTATGCTCTGAGTTACTGCACAGTGGTACATCCTATACTGAGCCAATAGATATTGCCAACATACTGGCCGACAGATTCAGTACCAACTTTACCCCTCCCCCCAAAGGACCAATCACAGTACCAGAGGAATGCCAGGCACCCAGCATTACTGCAGCACAGGTTAAAGCTGCATTGTCTAAGGCCAAGAATACAGCTCCAACAATATCCCTGGATGTGTTCTACATGAACTACAAAGTGACCTGGCACCACATCTGTGTGCCCTGTTCAGTCACAGCCTCACCTCAGGCTTTGTCCCTACTGAATGGCTCACTGCTACAGTCATCCCTCTCCATAAAGGGGGAGCAACTACAGACCCTGGGAAGTACTGACCCATTAGCCTGATGAGTCTGATATATAAGGCTATGGAGTGCATCATCATGGACCTAATTAACATGGATATAGGGAATCTCCAAACTCTAGATCCCATACAATTTGATTTTGTGAAAGGTAAATCATGCCTGCTCAACCTGGTTGACTTCTTTGAGTCAGTCACCAGAGGTGTGGATGAGGGCAAGGCAGTTCATACTGCCTACCTTGATCTGGCCAAGGCCTTTTATAGCATTCCCCACTCAGGAATTATTGATAAACTCACCAAACTAGGCATCAACCCCTATATCACTAGGTTGGTTGCCAATTGGCTCACAAATAGAACCCACAGTGTTAAAGTAGAGGACTCCAAGTCAAACTGTCGACCAGTCACGAGTGGAGTCCCACAGGAATTGATCCTGGGTACTCTCCTGTTTGGCATCTACTTCTCAGACATCCAGGCCAACACAGAGGGACTCTGGCTAACCAAGTTTGCACACGACTGCAAACTGGGAGTCATTATTAACTCCCCAAGTGATGTAGACATCCTACAGAAAGGCCTCACTGAGACCAATGACTGGTGTCGAAACCAAGGGTGGGTCTAATGGTTAAGGTGTTTGCCTTACAAACACAAGGTGCAAGGTTTGAGTCTCACAAGGGATAATTGGCTAGGCTTAAAATGGCTCGCAAGGGCAGTTAGCTTAGTACTAATCTATGAACCTATGAACCTAAGGCCTTAAGCTTAATGCCAAAAAATGCATCATCATCCCCTTTGGGAAAAACTCAGTTCCCACTAATTACCACATTGATGGCTGCCCACTGAAGGTGTTTTAAGAGATCTGGGGACACAGATTGACAGCAACCTCTCCTTCGACCACCACATTGCCACTGTGGTCAGAAAGTCCTTCTATGTGACACATCTCATCACCAAGGGTTTTGCATCCAGGAAGAAAGAGGTCATCATCTCTCTCTACTCTTCCCTCATTAGGCCAGTCATCGAGTGTAATTTGGCATGTACCTCAATAGACACATGCAGCAGCTGGAAAGGCCACAAAAGTACCTCTCAAAGCGGATTTCAGGCCTTAAACACATGTCGTACATGGACAGACTCAGAAAACTCCAGCTATTCTCTGTCTCATATCGTCTACTAAGAGGCAATCTCTGCTTGACTTACAAAGCCATGTCTGACCCAGCTCTGCTAGAAATGCTACATCTAAAGAAATCCCAATCCCTCCGCACCACATGCTCCAGAGACCTCAATCTCATTACCACAATCAACAGAACATGCTGGAGGGACAGGTTCATAACCCAGAGACTGCCCATGCTCTGCAACAGACTTCCCATACATGTCAAGCAGAGCACCTCACTGGCCTTCTTCAAGAGAAATCTTGATTAGTGGATGGGAAATGGAAAGTTCACCCCAGGGATCTCTCCAGTGGCTCTACTTGATAGAGGCACTGGGAACTAATGTCGGGCGGCATGATGCCAGGGCACTTTTATGGGCTAGGCTTCTAAAAGCTCCAGGGCCGTTAGCCTAGTACACACCTATGAACTTTTTTATAACAGAAGCAGTGCAAACAGCCATATGCATTGTGTATAAAGATGATTCTATAATTAACCACACCTCTTTAATTTTGTTTTAAAATGAAATTATATTTTCTTTCCTTCTGTGTACATTTTTATTTGATGGTAGTAAAACTTCTTGGGTATACCCCCATATAGCTGTCTATCAAAAGCCTTCTTTGCACTTAAGCCCCATCCCCATATCACATTTCGTGAACACATAAAAGATCATCAGAGGAAAGTTTTAATCATATATAAGATATATAAATAAATTGCATACAAAAACGTCTTTTATGAAGTACCCTTTATTGTCTATTGCTGTGCTGCTATTTGTGTGCTAGATAGGTTGCTTTGGTACGGAGGGAGGTTTGTGTAATGGTTAAGGTAATTTACCTTGCAAACACTAGGTGCAGGGTTTGATTCTTACATGGGGTAATTGGCTAGGCTTAAAATGGCTCATAAGGGCAATTAGTCTAGTACTAATCTATGAACCTACATAATGGCAGGATCACAGGAGGAAAAAAGTAAAAGACTTAAATTGCAGGTACACAGAAGTATACACTTTTATGGGAAAGGAGAACTAGTCTTTTGCCTGTGGGAAGGGTTAGGACCATATCAGAACATCCTCATGGGCAGAATTGTGGTAAGGGCAAAAATAACTCTCATGTCTTCCTGTGTAATAGCCAGTCAGGGCAGCTGTCACCTCCATACTACTACAAAATGCCTGTTGTAGTGGAATAAAAGGACAAAGTCCAGTTGGGGGGAGGGCTACTGAATGTCAGGCATGGAACAAAAACAGAGAAAAAATATTTACTTGTAAACTGGTACACAAAACTCCCTTCTTGACTCACCCTACACATTAATTTAGTATACACCTGCTAAAGAGCTGACATCCACAAATCACCACTTACTGAGAAAACAAAAAGCTTTCTCTAAAATGGGAGTCAAAGCACACAGAAACTTCCACCCACCAACTTGGAGCTCTCTTCAAACCTGCGCAAGAGACAGACCCTCGTTTTTCATTATGTGATGTAGCTAGTAAAACACATTGTGCTCCAACAGCAATGTGTTAGAGCTGTGATGTCACCTACAGAAATATCGTATGGCCAAAGACAATCTTATCTTCACTTGAATATCTGGAAAAAACATATACACTGCTTATGTTAAAATTACAGTTGCATATCTACTTATTGTTTATTTCTCTTAAATCTGAATTACTAACATAAATGTCTATCATTATGCAAATATCAGCAGGTGCATCTTATAACGTTACTACAACTTTGAGCAATTAACGTTTTGTCCTTTAGTACTTACCATTCTATTCTGGCAGAAAGATTATGTGCAGATGTTGAATATAATTGTATTTTTTATACTATATAACTTAGTGTTCAGTGGTAGATGCTTAACAACTAAATATGTTTTTTTATTTCTTTCTGTCTTGTTATCTAAACCTCACCTTAGTCATTATACTGTGCCACTAAGAAGACTGTCTGGCTAGTATAAATTTGAAAAACTAATTTATGTCTTGTATATTTGCTGTTCCTTTTGCTGTAAATAACCGAATGTATTACCATATTGCTGTGCATGAGCTGATTCCGTTATGGTGTTGCATTATTTACAATAAGTTATGTAGTAAGGGGCTTTTATTTCCAGGTCCCTTCTAAAAGAGACCATCATCAGTAGTGTCAACCTAATTGCCAGAACACAAAAATCAGTCAGTCAATCAATGTGTATCACTTACTTCAGAAATGTAGGAACTCAGAAAGACATAGACCATTCATTCATTTGTTAGCTGGTTAAGTGGATTGGTCCATGTATTCTTTCCTGTCATGATCATGGTCTCAAAAAGACAGGTGTAAATGCAATAAAGTATATGAACAATTTAATAAAGACATCAATCAGTGCAATTTTGGGGTAAAGCCAGTGATTCAAAGAAAATGTATTGCAGTTACATGGAGTTAATGCAAACAACACACAGACAATAACCAGAGGTTGGAATTGAACTTCGGATGTGTGAAACAAAGATTTTACCACTGAGCCACCATACTATCCTGACAAAATACTAGACAAGTGCATCCGGTACCTCGGCTTTCGCCTTCAAGGCGAAAGCCGAGGTACCGGATCAAGGGAGCCGGCAGGATTCTTTGAAAGGGGGTGCAAACCCAGAGCCCCGCCCACACAGGCCCAGAGCCCTGCCCACACAGCCCCACCCCCTCCGCCCACTCAGCCATTCCAGTGTCCCATTACTTGGATATTTCTCCCCATTTGTCATAGACACTGTTCAAATCTCTCAGTGTGCATACTGTTTTATGCTTTCCTTCTACAATGATTACATATATTTAGATTTCTTTTACAACTTTTATTTCAAATGTTATAGTACAAACACTGATAGACATTTACTAAACCTAAACAAAGCAATAGTCTTACAATGAAAACAGAACTTAGCATTAAAACTGCTCTACCTTTGAAACCCACATTCACTGAAACAACACTGAAACCCACATTCAAAGAAAATGCATCTGGCCAGTGGTAGGGTAACTTTACTTTGGGCTGTTTTCAAATCATAGGCTCCTTGCACACATTTTAAAACCATGCAAAAATTATTTGATTCACCTTCCTGACTGTATTAATTATACTATATAATAATTGAATTGTATCCCTTGTATAATACAGCACCACTTGTAAGAGTGTGTTTTAAATTTATAGTTCTGAACATTTTTCCTTTAAGCAATGAAACAAATCATATGAACCAATAATGACAACCTGCCCAATTCAGAACATTTCAACCCTAAAGGGCCACTCAGACTTCTGTCATACAATCCACCAATATCAATCAATATGCAGAATCTCTGCAGAAGTAAAAGTCATCTGAATAATTCTACATTAAAGAGATCTGAAACCATTGAAGAGGTTGTTGCTAGAAAACAACTTATATTTAAGTGTTTCATTTACAAATACAGTGCCTGTTGCCCTTGACGAATAGATTGCCTATGTTACATTAAAAGAAATAGTAAGCTAGTATATTGTAATATGTGTCTCATCCAAAGGAGGACATGCTAAGGACTGCAGTACCATGCCCCCTTAAAATACAAATGTACATGTTGTAGGAATAGAACCTACAGCCCTTTGCATCAAGATGCAAGAATGCTACCTGCTGTGCTAACACCGTTTTAAAATTCTATATCACAGTAATGATACCATTTGCTAAACAAAACAGTTGCACATTTTAAGCAGACTTAGCATGAGCAGCAGTAACCTTTGCTTCCCTTGAAGCTCACAATTCCTTGAAAATGCACTTGAAAATAAATTCCACCTGCTAGATCTAACTAAGGCATCTCTCTCTCTCTCTCTCTGACTCTGACTCTGTCTCTCTCTCACTCGCTCTCTCTCTCTCACACACACACACACACACACACACACACACACACACACACACACACACACACACACCTCAACTTCTTAGTGCAAGAAATCTGGACAAAGCCTAAAATAAACAGGGACAGATTACAGTTAGGTATTGCTTTCATGGACTTGTAAAATTGCTAGAATAACAGGATTTGTGTTGGTATGCATTTTTCTAAAGGATATTATGTCTAAAACTATTTAGCAACTTCAATCCTTTTTAGGAGGAATATGGGGCAAAAATCTGGACATTCTGCAAAAACCTGGACAGCTGAGGGGTATGCTTCCTCCCTTTTACACAAACACACACACACACACACACACACACACACACACACACACACACACACACACACCAAACTAGGGACACTTTTAGAAAGTTGCTAGAATAACAGGGTTTGTTTTAGAATATATTTCCTGAAGGATATCAAGTCTGAAACTCAAATGCATGTCATTTATTTAGTAACTTTAATCCTTAGCTCATCCCAGTGATTTGTCAAAAACAGAATTTTAATGAGGAACAGACCAAAATATAATGCAAAAATCTGAACATTTTGTGAAAATCTGTACAGTTGAAAGGTATGAGTCACACACATTCATCCCTCTACCTCCTTAGAAAGTGTATAGAACAACATGTTTTGCATTAGTATGCATTTTCTGAAAGATATGAAGTCTAAAGCTCAAATGTCTGCCATTATTTTCTGAGTTCGGTCCTCAATGATTTGCCAGAAAAACACAATTTTATGAAAAAGAAACCGAAAATATGAGGCAAAAATCTGGATAATTGCACAGTATGAACCCCCCCCCCCCCCACACACACACACACAAACACACACACACACTCCTACCTCCCTCTTTCTCTGTTTATGCTGTCAGTAACATTCTCACAGGGCTCTTACACCCCAAATCACCAAACAATGTCTCTGCTATCAGGACAAACTCTACATTAACATTTTCCTTAGACGACCTACACATGTACGGAAACTAAGACATCCTGTATTTTAAGCAATGGCTTAAGTTGCATGAATGCTTCTGCCATCAAGAAAAACTTCCACATTAGCATTTTCTTGGATGTCAAATGTTAGTCTTTCCTTAAAAAAATTAAGTAAAACTAAAATGCATTACATTTTTTCCCCCAAGACTAAGCTTGTATTTCTAAGGAGTATGTCTTTCTTTTGAGGAGAAAGCTTCATCAAATCACACACACACACACTGCAGAACAGGCAGAAAGCAAGAGAGGGAAAGGTCATTTATAGACATACATGCCAGGAACTGCAGATGCATGATACAGACAGAATCTTCATCTCTGAGTCTCAACACAGTTATTCAATCCCATATTTCAGCTTGAGAACCACAGCCTTCATCTTGGACACAACACTTCCCTTCAGCCCTTACTGTTTAACTCTTGTTCTGTCCAAACCCAATATATTCTGCTCACAGAGACAGCCTTCTATTATAAAACAACATAATAAACACAGTCTGTGTCCATAGAAGGTCAGTGTGCTATGCATCCAACAGTGGTTTATATTCAATACTGGGGGTGAAGCTTTTTAATAACAAAAATCCTTTCTAACAAAATATTGGTTTATAAAATACAACCACACCACAGTTTGATGCATATTAACAAGGGTGTTTTAGTTGGGTAGAACAGAAATTTCTCAAAAAAACTACTAATAGGCCCTCACTGACAAGTTAATCTGAACAAATCTGTTTACTTTTGTCAGTGTAAACAAACAAACATTAATGGTTGCACTTCTGAGCAGCTAGTCCAGTGTTGAGTTCAGGGGTCTGGTTTACTGCAGAACATGACAGAGTCACATAATAGTAAGCTGGCAGATAACAGTGTACATGCCTGCATATCTTATTGGTTCATAGGTGAATACTAAGGTAACTGCCCTTACGGGCCATTGTAAGCCTAGACAATAACCCAAGATAACTGTAGAATGAAACAAACAGGATCTAGCAGCATAGAAAAGTTTAATACAATTCTAATAAATGCCATCCATGAGACCAGGTATGTCCTCTTGGATAGCTTACTAGCAACAAATGTTTTAATTAATTTGATTAAACAGAGTGTAGGGCACACCCATCAGAGAAAGAAAAAGGTGCATGTCTATGTAGATTTTGCACAGAATTTGTAAACCATGAGGTTATAAAGCAGCTATTATTTGGGTGGAAAATGAACCACAGAAAAACCCTCTATCCATTGTGAAAACTGAGAAGGACCTAAGCAAAGGGAGGGATGCAAAAAGAAACACAATAGGTCAGATAATACACAGGTAACGAAAGATGAAGCATTCAGAGGAACAGCAGAGCTTCTTAACTTCTAACTGCTGTGCTTTAAATAGCATGCTAACTGCTGTCTTACATACTCTGTGATTAACAAACTTCCTCGTGGACTCTGCCATTGCCAGGGGTAATGGCTGAACAGACCACAAGGTTCTGTGGGCAGAAATTATGAACCTCTAACCTCTAAAAATGTCAGGCAAGAGTAAACTCTTAAGTAAACCTTTATCATTCCCATCAAAGTGAAACAACAAAAGCTGAGGACTTCCTACTTGCTAAATGATTCAATGAAAAGCTGGAAGAAGGTGTGCAGAACAGATTAAATGTTAGACTATGTTCTGTTGTTAGAGCAAATGTAATTACATTTTTAAATAAAACCTTCAGTTTCTGAATAAAACTTCCAGTTAATTGATTATTTACTTTACAGGAATAAAACAGTGTATTAATGATTTGTGTGATTTTACAGAATGCATAGTAATTTAATATGAAAAAAATGTTAATGGATGATTTACTTTGAAGGTTTGAAATGGTGCCCTGGGCACTTGTGTGTGACTTAAAGAAAAGTGTAATATTTCTTTTTTCTGTTGGTGTGTCAAGGAGGAAGAGTACAAATACTACAGTCAGTATTTGCATAGGAGTTATTAAATCTTCTCATGAATAAAGGAATGTGACAGGTTGCAGGATGTTTGCTGTCAGTAAGAAGCTTAGTGAAATACAGTCCTGGACAGATATTTTAGTCACTACATTTGATGCTTGGATACATCCTGAATTTAGTGCTGTCACTGTGCAGTTCTCAGAACCTACTGAATACACCACACAAACACACATATACTGTAATAAGTAATAAGTCCTGGACAGATATTTTAGTCACTACATTTGATGCTTGGATACATCCTGAATTTAGTGCTGTCACTGTGCAGTTCTCAGAACCTACTGAATACACCACACAAACACACATATACTGTAATAAGTAAAATATACTTTTCAGCTTCACCTAACAACTTTATCCCCATGTGTATGTTTCATAGCATTTCCTGAAGTGCTCAAAGCTACTGCCATCTCACAGTCTAAGATGCGCTGGTTAGTTAGAAAGACATGATACCATTCTGTTTAGATCATTGTTAATAAAGGTTTGTAGATAAGTATCAGATCTGCTCTGCACTCCTCTTCGACAAGGTGCTTAGACCAAGTTTTTAACTGGCTACGTAGAAGCATTTTTAAAATCTTCACACTCACAGCACTCAGGGGAGAGGGATCAGCATGAATTGTTTCCAAGCAGACCTGCATGAATCTGCTCCTAACTCCAGTGAGAAAGTCTGAGAGTTTAGTATGGAAGCGGGGGTGTATCCAAATAATATGTGATCCTGAGGGATGTGGGTTGACAGACACCAGCTACTGAAATGTTAAACGGAGGCACACCAGCTACTGTAAAGTTAAACAGAGGCACACCAGCTACTGTAAAGTTAAATGGAGGCACACCAGCTACTGTAAAGTTAAACGGAGGCACACAAGCTACTGTAAAGTTAAATAGAGGCACACTAGCTACTGAAACGTTAAACAGAGGGACACCAGCTACTGTAAAGTTAAACGGAGGCACACCTGCTACTGAAATGTTAAACAGAGCACCAGATGAAGTCTTAAGCTTACCCGTGAGTGTTGCCTTTCAATGGAGCAGCCTTCCTGTGGGTATTTGAGTATGGCAGGCAGACAGCCATAATCGGGTGCATTTTTGTGTTTAAATTTCAGGCACACGCATGCATGTATCTTCCATTACAGGTCTTTACAGCTGTAAAAGTGGGGGGGGGCAGTTCCTCCCACTCGCCCTATGGTTCCGGCGCCAGGAGAAGACGAAAACAGGTCATACGTACCTGTTCCATTTGTACGACTGGATGCAAAGGGATTTCTTAAAGAAGAACTCCCTTCAAATTTTTTTTTTTAAATTAGAAGAAAATTAATTTCCTGGCCAGCCAATTCCAGGGGGGTGCAAGTGCACCCCCTTGCATCTGCCTGCGGGCACCCTTGTACCAGATGCACCAGTAAAGTTTTTTTCTATCATTTCTGGTGTGGAGTGTGTTTTTTCTGTGATACGTTTTTGCTTCACGTTTGTTTGAAAAATACTAGACAAGCACTCACCAAAACAGTTTGTTGACAGAGACCATATTTCTGACTTCAGGAAAATGCTAGATTTTTAAACCCCTTCCTTGATAATAAAAATGATGGATGATATTAGCATAAAGTCTAAACACCTTAAAGTGATTTAACATTTTTAATTAGAAATCCAGAGTTTAGAGAAAACAGCAGCATTAGTGAAATCTATGTACACAGTTTCACACTTATTTGTGTTTGTGATTGTTTGTTTGCTAACTGCGTACATGTACTGGTCCAGGGACCCTTTCCAGTTACAACCTAGGCCACAGACAAGCAGAAAATCTGTAATAATAAAATACACTATTACAAACCTAGATGGTGAAATAAGTATATAAAGTCAGCAAAGAATATATGATCTAGTTGAAAGGAAAGGTGTACTGTAAGGAAATTCAAATATTCAGTAGAAGACATTCAAAATGCTGGTAACCATTTGAAATGTCAATTCCACTAGAATGATTCACAAAATATGGAAAATGGTCAAAAGAATGGACTTATATATATCAAGTCTGCGATGCCATTTCGCAGAATATTCCCTTTTGTCTGAGGTATGGTGATCTTAGAATTATTATATATAAGTTCAGGGGTGTGGGAGTGTGAAGGGACTTGCCCCCCTGCAAAAAGAAGTTTAAAGGAAAAAAGCGATTTTACAGATTCGCTCTACTCCTGTGTTTTCATTTTTTTCCCCAGCTTGTCGGCACTCAGCATTTTGAGTGGCAACGTTTCAATAGAGAGCCCAAAATGTTTGGCCTGAATTGCATTTAAAATATATTAAAAAGAACTATTGCAAGTTTCATGATAGTAAATAGTATAACACGGATAATGAATATGAGTGTAACCTTTTAATTACTTTGTGGTAGTACTGACAGAATTGTCAAACTAACATGCATCTCTGAAGCAGTTACCCTGATAATTTTGTAAATGGTCTTAGAGGTCTTTTACTTGACAGAGTGATAGTCAGTTTACATTTTATTAGTTCATGCAGTGTGTTCCAAGAAGCTCTTTATCCAGTAGCTAAGTTAAAGATTTGCCTCATTGTAGTGATGGGTCCTTGCAGAATAGCTGAGATAAACTGAGATGGTGTGTGTCTTGATAGTGGTAATAGGGGGATCCCAGAACTAATATACTTCACAGTTAAATATTTATTTTGGCAATATGTACTAGCTAGCTTTCAGCTAGACAAATCTTTTAAAAGTCAAAATCACTGATAAAACAATATTCTAAAGAAAACAAGATATATGGTTCATGACTCGAAGCCCAAGTCAATTAATCTTCCTGTACCTGCCTTTAAAAGAACCTTGGTCCAAATATTTATCCTAGTGCTAAGGTTCCTTCAATGGCATGGTAAGCTGAGTTAGTCCACAGTGAAGCTAATTTCTATTGAATGCAGTAATGCAACTAACCTATCTGATGTTTCAGTTTCCAGATGTTTCTACTGGATGTTTACCTACAGACACCCTTGACACATGTGTGACTCTGACTGTGATGAGCTTTAAAGCAGCAAGACCATGATTATTTTTGTTTTTGTTCTAGGAAGGGAACACACCTATCCACTTAGCTGCTAAAAATAACCACAGTGAGGTCCTGAAGCTTCTGCTGGAGGTGTATGAAAATGTGGATGAGATAAATGAGGTATGTAAGCATGGCATATTAATAAATGGCACACAAGGATGAGTCAGCAGAAAGTAAAACAATGCGAGTCTTTTGTACAATGTACAGTTTTAATGTGTTTCATACAATGTTAGTTTATATATTTGCAGAATAATATGTGGTATACAAGTAAGCTTAAGCCTTGTGGTGTATTGCCTGATTGCTTACAAGAAAGCTTTAATGCCATAACATTTTCTGCTCTGACTTTCTACCTGTATTTTTTTCCAGTAGCATTCAATGTATTCAGGTGCATGCTTACATACATATATATGTATGTATGTGAGTGTATGTATGTGTATATATATATATATATATATATATATATGTTTACAGAGAGAGAGAGAGAGTCAAAATATTGTTTAGTCAAACAGTATTTTAAATGCGATGATTCATAGAATGTTATTTGCCAAACAGTACTGTGTATGTTTGTGAGTGTGTGTGTATGTGGTGGTGTGAGTGGGTGTGGGGACTTTGTCCCCCACCGTTGCATATATTTAGAGTGTTTTTGTTTTCATGGTGGTTCAGATTCCATTTTTTTAAAGAAATACTGCTTGACTAAATGTTAGATTTTTCTGCTAAACTGATATATACATACTCACACACACACACACACATATATATATATATATATATATATATATATATATATACACACACACACACACACACACACACACACACACACACACACACACACACACACACACACACACACCATTATTTAATTTAGCCTGGCATAAGATAGTACTGTAACACAATAACATATTAATTTATTTACCTTTATATTTGCTGTTTTATATAACCCTAGCATATCTCTCAACCATCCAGAATTTTGCAGAATGTCCAGATTTCTACTTCATATTCTTCTTCTGTTAGCCATACAATTTTTGTTTTTTGGTAAGTTATTGAGGACTGACATCACTAAATAATGAAAGACAGATGTAGTGGATGAATGGATGGATAGATTGATTTGAGTTTCAGACTTCACATCCTTCAGACAATGCATAGCAATGCAAAACATGTTATTCTAGCAACATTCTATTCTTTTGAGAGAAATATTTATCATCTGTGCCTGATTATGGACCTTTGTGCCCCCATTACGTTTGGCTTTGTCCAGAATACTTACACTAAGAGGTTGACATCCCTTCACGTGGATGCCATACCCTTACTAATAAGCTGCACAATAAAAAAGGACTTTCTTTACAATAGCAGCTACATGGTAATTACAGGGCAGCTTACTGTCTACATAGGTTTCCAGGCCCCTAACTGCTAGATCAATTTTCAGGGGTGTATTGTTGATGTAATAGTTACAGGAAACATCATGTTGCTGAAGAATGCTATCATGCATTTTTTTGGCATTTAGTTCTAGGTCATGGTTTTGACATCAGCTATTTGTTTGGGAAAGACCCTCTCGGAGGGTCTTGATGTCTTCTATAGAGTTTATGATGTCACCAGGTTTACAGTGATCAGAAAACTGGGTCAGCCATAAACCCTTAACATTAGCTATGACTTCCAAGAAGTAAATGCCAAAGAGGAGAGGTTCTGGAACTGAACCACGTGGTTAACTGCTAGTCACAAACCTTTTGAAGGAGGTAGAGCCACCCACCCTAATTTCCTGGGTTATGTTATTGAGTCAGTTTGCTATCCAATGAGTTATGCAGGGATTTACATTTAGCTGGGTGAGTTTATCAACAATAACTCAGTACTTGAGGGTGCTGGTGCTGAACACCTTTTTTGAGGCCTAGACACGCAATGTGTACTGATTTTCCCTCATCCATTGCTTCAGTAACCTAAATCGTTGAACATGCTGAGTAGGCAGGATCTGTCATTTACAAAAGCCAAACTGGCAAGGATGAAGAGACTGCAGGTTGTCTGTGTCCTTCTTTATTAATTCTATAATGATCCTTTTCATAGACATACAAATGGGGCTGGTCAGACGTGGGTATAGATTTACCGGAGTCAGTTGATACCACACCTTTGTGCAGGCGGATTACTGGTGCTGTCTTTCATTTGTCTAGCACAGTCTGTTTGGCAGTAAATATTGAATAGCCTGTTTCTGAGGTTTCTAACATAGTTAAATAAGGCTTTGTGATTTTTTTTACCTGAGTGCCTATTTTACTTCATATCTAGCTTTGGCTTATTTGACCAGGGTTAAAGTTCCCTGTTAAATTTAGCAAGAGTATTTTTGGCATCAAGACAGTTACAGTTACTTTTATATGCACTTAGCTTTTTTTATTTTATTGTAGAGCCTGTTTATATTTGGGTTCCACTATAGAGGTTTATTTGCAAATTTGGCATTATATTTATGTTGGAGGGAGAGAGATGTATCTATGCAGCTAATAAAGTGCATATATAATTTGGGGGTAAACAATTCTGCAGGCACAGATGGGCCATCAGGTTTGAAGGGAATGTTGAATTTAGCCAGGTCTGTTTTAGTAAATTATCTTTAACATAATCTCTGAATTATGGGTTATTGGAGGACGCTTCCGGTTTCAGTCTTATGGTGAATATGACTGATTTATGGTCTGATTTGACTAGGTATGAAGCTGAAACTGGTAGGAAACAGAGCTATACCATATTGGTGAGAACTAAATTCAGGATTTTTCACCCCAAGCTGGGGTGTGGACTTGTTGGTCCAGTGAGTTTATAAAGTCTAGAAATTTCCAGGCATACATGTTAGGGAATGTATATGTCCCCCAGTTGATAGAGAGGAAGTTGAAGTACCCTAGGAGAATAGTGTTTGGTTAAATGTATGGGGACTCCATACTAGCCATGTAGGAGGTATGGGCCAAGGAGGATGGGGGTAGGTCCATATTTGACTATGAGGTGATGAGTTTTTTTAATGGTAAGTTGGGCATGGAGGGATTCCAGGTCATTATACTATCTAATGAGTCTGGAGGTGAAATTTTGTTTTATAGCTATAGAGAGACCACCACCTTTAGTGCCTTCATCTAGCATGCTGGGCCTGAATACATGTCAGGCATTGAAACCTTGGACTGATGGGTTGCTCTTAATGGTCTTCATCTTGGTCTTTGCGATGATTCATATATTGATGGATTCTATTGTAAGGAGTGCCTGTATGATTGTAGTTTTTTCTTAAGGCTTCCAACATTGAGCTGCAGTAATTTTATGTTATCTGAATTCTGTTTTTGTTGTACTGGAAGTTTTTTTTAAATTGATGTTGCCTATGGGGAAGGACAAGGTCTTTGTCAATATACAAAACCCTTGAGGGGATAGGTGCAGGCCATTTCTGGCAAAACAGTTAAGTCTGTCTACCCACTCCACCCAGACTGATATATAGAAAACACTTTGAAAGACTCCTGAAACTAAGTCAATTGTTGAAGTCAATAATCTTTTTTTTTGTACTGCAGCATCATTCTCAGTAAGGTAAAAATCTTATCTCTCAACCTCTTAGCTCAAGAAATCAGGAGAAAACCTAAAATAATTTGGGGACAAAGATCCCAAAATAGGGAAAATTTTAAATATTGCTCTTATAAACTTAGAAAGTCATTAGAAGAACAGGATTCATGTAAGCAAGCATTTTTCTGAAGGATATGAAGACTGAAACTCAAATGTGTGCCATTATGTAGTGATTCAGTCCTCAGTGATTTGCCAGAAAAGCACAAATTTTATGAGGTACAGACCAAAAAATATGTGCCAAAAATCTGCACATTCTGCAAAAAATCTGGATAGTTGAGGGGTATGATTAAAATGCTGTTCAAGGTTAGGTTCATAACTGCCTTGGACACATATCCCAAGAGTTCCTTCATATCTCTCTTCATATAGTCCTGGGAGGTACATCTCAAGTCATTTATACCCACATGCACTATGACTGTGTCATATATGTTCTTCTGGTGCAAAGCCTTGAATACCTGCTTGATATGGCAAATCCAGGTACTTAATATGCAATTGAACTTGACACTCTTCTTGCACAGCCTGGTGTGTGGCACATTAGTGTACATCACTATGGAGTCACCTATTACTAGGATATTGAACTGTGTAGAAGTTGACCTTTTGGGCTTTTGACTTGAGACAATATGATCTGGGATGTATGTTTCATGGTGAGTGCTGTCTGTATTGTATATTTGTGAGGTTGCTTTTTCTTTCTTAGGTTACATTTAGGAGGCCTTTGTGGTTTAGGCAGGTTACTTTTAAGAGCCTCAGCTTATGTATGTTGATGTGTTTGATTTGAGCTGTGTGTGTGTGTGTGTGTGTGTGTGTGTGTGTGTGTGTGTGTGTGTGTGTGTGTTTGGTATAGTATGGTGTTGTGTAGTATTGACAACCTGTTCTTGTTTGTAGTGGCTTTGTGTGAGAGCTTTGCCTGCAGCAACATCGTATAATTATATCTCTCAAACACTGTGTCCACTTAAGTAGCAGGTGGTGGTAGTAAGTAAACAGCCAATTGCTACAGAATGCCTAGTTCAACCAATTGGCTACAGAGACGGTTGAAAAGTGCAAATATGTGGTTCCAGAAGCTTACAATATGGCTAAAGGGGGAGTTGCACGTATGAGGTTTAGAGTACATTTACTGGAGTGCTGTCTGTCTTAAAATACAATTTAAGTGACACATGAAGAACAAGCACGTCTTAGCAGAAAACATAGCCTCTTTGTACAACTTCGACTAATGCTTCTTAACTTTGTGGTTTATACAGTTATAACTGGAAGGTGGCATTAACTAAGGTTCATAAGAGAGAGAATTTGAAATGTACGTGCCCACATTTGTCTAATGTAACGTTGCCCAAAACTGATTGGAGTGCTGCCATCACCACTGTTAAGCTGATAAGTTAAATCCAAAGAACCAATAAGAAAGCAGCTAGGTCTCCAGCCAGTAAAGCCCACCTTTTAGAAACATCAGTAAATTATTCCCTGCAATTGAATAATCACTAGTAATCCAGTTTGTTTAGAATGTCCAGATTTTTTACTCATATTTATTGTCCATTTCTCATAAAATTGTAGATTTCTGGCAAATCACTGGCAAATCTGTAAGGACTCATGTCAGAAAATAATGGCAAACATTTGATTATCAAACTTAATATCCTTCAGAAAATTCATACTAATGCAAAACCTGTCATTCTGTCAACTTTCTAAGTTTGTAAGAGCAATACTTAAACAGTATCCCTATTTTTAGGCCTTTGTCTCCCCACTTTTTCTGACTTTGTCCAGGTTTCTTGCTATAAGAGGTTGAAAAGTATGCTGCTCTCAGCAAGTTTATACCTCACTAGAAATCAAACTTTGTCCAGACCCCATTGCACACAAATAACCACAACATATACAACCATTTTATAATGACTAAACATATGGTTAATTTCATAACATTCAAATGTCGTAAATTCCAACAGCAAATTTACAGTAGGCAGCATTACCAGCTCACCTTCATCTGGTTGTTGACATAAGACAGTGTTAAATCAATCTGCTCACTTGGACTCAGCCTCCCATTAGAAGCAGCATGATACCACTCACTTCTATAACAAACAACAACACTAAACAACCAAAACAGAAATAAATTAGAAGGCACACAGAAGAGGGGTTCATCGCAACCCTACTTCTCTGCTTTCATGCACTCAAAATATATCATAAACCACCAATCTTCTAAAGATCAACATAAACCTAAACGGAGGGCAGGGCGGGCAGGATCAGCAATCCCACGATAAAATCTGATTCATACCTCTCAACCTCTTAGTGCAGGAAATCTGGACAAAGCCATAAATAATGGGGTAACAAAGGCCAAAAATAATGGCAATTTTTAGATTTTGCTCTTATAAACTTAGAAAGTTGATAGAACAACAGATTTTGCTTTAGCATGAAATTTCTGAAGGGAATGAAGTCTGAAACTCAGATGTCTGTCATTATTTTCTGTCTTCCATCTTAAGTGACTTCACAATAGTTTGCCGAAAAGCAGGCCAAAAATATGAGGCAAAAATCTGGACATTCTGAGAAATTCTGTACAGTTGAGAAGTATACTCTAAAAGTCTTTTGGCTTTTCCCGGTTAGGGGTCGCCACAGTGGAACTCCGGTCCGCTAATGATTGGCAGTGGATTTTTACGGTACCGAGTTGCCAGCCCAACGCCCAACCTTCAAAGAAGGCACACCCATTCACGCAGGTACCTACCTGCATGTCTTTAGACATCACTCGACCATGGGGAGGACATGCAGACTCCACACAGAAGGCGCTCCTGCCGAGAATCGAACAGGAGAACCTCTTGCTGTGAGGTGACAATGCTAACTGCTGCACCACTGCGGCTACCTGTTGAGAAGTATACTCCTAAGTGTACCCCTAAGATCACTGGTATAATGAAGAGAATTTTATACAGAGTTAGAGGTATATGATTACTGTGATGCCCTCCTTTCAGTTAAAATACATGTTCATTGAATCTGAAATGTAGTATACATTTTGTTGACTAACCTTTTAATCAACCAAAAGGGGTTAAAATAGTTGAGATCACAAAAAACTGGAAGTTAGCCATAAGCTATAATATGTTATAAACTTTTAATTTAAAATTTCTATCACTGCTATACGCCTTTTAATCTTTTCATTCACTGACTCTTTATTTAGTGTATTGGCTAAAATAAATTACATCCATGGATGAAAACAATGCCCAAATCTACAACTACTGCCTCAACAAACAGGGCCTACAATGGTGAACTATAACCTACAGTAACTTTATATGCAATATAATTGCATTGTTTCTAAATATGTAGTAGAAATAACAGTGTATGAGTGTTTATAAGATAAAAAAGGCACACAAATAGCAGACATGCACAGAATACAAACAAATGTTTTGCAAATAAAACTTCCTTTAGAATGGAATTCACACAGTCATCCTTACTAGGAAAATTACTAACAGTAAAGCTATTATGCTTTCTTATGGCATTATCACTGCTTCTAGCAATAGAAGGAAGGAGATGCAGAACAGAAAACCAGATTAGACAATATTCAACAATGCACATGTCCTCACAATTGCCATATTCATTGCAGCCAACATTTGTACCTTGGTGCCAGACTTATTAGCAGTCTTATATGAGCAGAACCCTTATATGTTGTATAATTGAATCATGGCTTAAACCTAAGATTCATTTCCCATTGAACAATTGGAAGTAACTATGCTCAATCAGTCAGACCCAGAAAAAGTAGGGGAGGGTACACATTTGTTACGTAAAAGCTAAATGTCATTAGACATAACTCACACCAGTCTAGCCCCATAGTGTGTTTCTTCTAGGTAGTTGACTAATAAAAGGCTGACCATTCATTTTGTTGATATCAGAAAATGATATCAGAAAATAAATAAAAAGTGCACCATAGCTGAACTGAATTTGCAACTTTATTAAATATAAAAGATTAATGGTTTCATTCTTGTTGATGCATAGGACTTCTTCAGACAATTTAAACCTCTGAATGACTCATTTAAATACAAAAATCAAAATCAAATGACTATAAGGAAACTTGACACTGGTTGTCAACCAAACAATATTAAAACATTGAAATAATGAAATAAAGGTGATTGCGATCTATCAAACAGGATTAAAACATTGAAATAATGAAACACTAATTTTAGAATGATATAAATCTCTCTTAGGTAAACAGCTGAGGTTATATCATCACAATATAATTGTATGCACTTTTTTGAGTACATTTAAAATTAACACATCCATTAAGTATGGGGCATTCAGTAGTGTTAAAAACAAGTTGCCAACTCACGGTGTTGAATCTGGACTATTAGGTTACCATGGATATTCATTCCTTGCACACCATGATTCCTAAAGATGAAGAAATGGAAACTATTAGAAGAGAACTTATTTTACCAAGATTTTTTCAGACAAATTACATTGTTGATGGAAGTGTTGGATATTATTTAAGAAATAATTGTTTTGAATGTAACTCATGTTTTTCCAACAAGGTGAATGGAATCGCTATGGGGGCAGCTATGACCCCAATTATGCCAGCATTTTCATGTCAGGTTGGGAGAGAGAATATGCTATTACTTGTGACTTTTTTTAAAAATGTGATATTTTACAAACATTGTATAGATGATAGGCCATATTTTTGAACACTTACAGTAATGTTCTGTACTCAAGAACATCTCTACCACATGTTTGTGCTGTCTATTCGCTCAGAAAGATTACAGTAAGTGTACATGTAATTTACACGTTGTGGTGTCCTTTATATATCCTCCTTGATATTTAAGGCTGCAGGAAAATCAGTATGAAAACTAAAATTAGGAGAAAGAAGGTGGGAGTTATGCTTGTGTTGTCTATTTAATCAGAAAGGTGTACACTTACCCTGGGATTCAATAAAGCTTACATGGAGTGTAAAAATAGTGCAGTCGCTACTGCACGGAATATGGCCCGCTGAGCGATCCAGTAAACAAGCCTGGGGACATGCACGAGCTTGGCATGGATGCCTGCTTGCTTACTGAATCCTTAGATGGACACCAATGAATAATGCTAATTACCTCATTTGCTGGTAAAAAAACATGCAAATGAGGTGAATTAGTGATTCAGTAAGCAGGCAGGCATCCATGCAGGAATAGTGTTACCTGCAGAAATGTAGGCATGGCAGCTCAAATAAAAGCAAGTATTATAATCTTTAGGCATGCCAATGGCCAAATATATTGCCATTGGTATGGAAAAGAGTTACAAAGTTATAAAAATAAAAGTTTTTTTTGGCCGATCTCGGCTGTTTAAACATAGGGCAGCAGTGCGCAAATGGGATCATAACGAAAATATAAAAAAAAAGTTGAAAAGGCAATTTTAAGTGAAATCTGCATTTTGCCATTATAGTCTATGGCATGCAAAATTAAAACAATACCAGGGAACAGTGGTTGCCAAGGGGAAAGGCTCTGGTGTAGTGCAGTAACTAGGGCTTAAGGCAGTGGGGTATGCTAATGAAAGAAATTTCCTGAATCACAAAAAGAATCTAAGTGCCAAACTGCTCCTAACTGTGTAGGTGTTATAAGGCAGTGGTGTAAACAGGAGGAGCAGCAGACATGAAAAGAGGGTGTGTCATGCTGGGTGTAAGCACATTGGAGCTCCATGGCTCCCAGATAAGCCTAGCTAAGTACAGCTAAGCAAAGGGGTGTGTCTGAGGCTGTATTGACTTATTCTATGAAATGAAGAGCGTGTTCACGTCCAGGGAGGGCCATTTTTCAGTGTTTACATTAGCTAAATGTGTTTGTGAGGCACGCACTGGGTCTAAAAAAAAAACAAAACAAAAAAAATGGAAATAGCGTGACTGTTTACATTTGGGCAACGATTTTGAGCGGCACGCCTCGGGGCTTAAAAGGGGAGGAAATGGGAAGGGAAAAAGGGAAAAAAAGGGAAATAGCAGAATAAAAGCAATCAAGTACAAATTACATAGCTAACAGGTGGAATGCATCATATTCAGCCAATCATACAGGCAGCATCTGCAGCACAACAGTATAAACTATACAAATACCTTACAGTCTGTTTTTTCCCCACAAACTCTGCACCATTGGTGTACACATGTGGGGGAATTTTAACTGAAAACATGTTAGGGGCTGCCATTGCTTTGATTCATCAGTATGTGGTAGAGGCTGAGGGCGGTGAAGAGGATAATGTTGACAACTGCCACAGACCGAGGAAGAGGAGGGGAAGAGTGTTCTGACCCAGAGTAACTTACCATGGGCTACATGATCTGGAGATAGTAGAGCGCTACAGGGTGGACAGAGACATGCGGCAGCAAATCATTGAGCTGTGCTGGCCTCCACTCAGACCCAGAGCCAACAGAGGGGAACTCATCCCAGTGGATACCAAGGTATGTGTAGCCTTAAGAATACTAGCTACAGGTACTTTCCAAAGACTTACTGGGGACATCATGGGGGTCTCACAGGCATCTGCATCCAGGGTACTCCACCATTTCCTGGAAGCCATGCTACCACATGCCGGTGAGCACATTTACTTCCCCAACATCCATGAGGAGAGGACCAGCAATATGTGTCTCTTCCACCATGTAGCAGAATACACGGAGGTACTGGGTGTGATAGACTGCACTCACATCCACATAAAAGCACCACCCGGTGAACAGGGTAGGGTCTACATAAACCGCAAGGGCTTCCCCACCATCAACTGCAGGTTGTGTGTAATGCCCAGGGCATTATCATGAATGTGTGTGTGCTGGCAGCCCTGGAAGCTATCACGACTCCCACATCTGGCATTCATCACAGCTGTGCCAGGCATTTGCCAGTGGGGGCATCCATATGGCCATCTGGTGGGGGATGCTAGCTATGCACTGGAGCCGTGGATGATGACACCCATCAGAAATGCACATGCACCCACACAAGAATGCCATAATGAGGCATACGCACAAACCAGGATCATAATAGAGCATATGTTTGTGATGATCAAGTCATGGTTCCACTGCCTTGATATATCTGGTGGAGTCTTGCAGTACCCTCCAGCCACACGTGCACACATGTTCATAGTATGTGCCATGCTACACATGGAAACAGCTGCAGCAGAAACAGCATGGAGAAGGGCCACACATCTCCCCACCATTGCCAAGGTCTCCCACAGGCACAGAGGGACTCAGAGGCAGAGGCCCCTGAGCCTGCTCCTGTAGGTAGATGGAGAAGTGCCCAGTATGCCCAGCCTTGGCAAAGAGGCAAAGCATAGCACACACACTGACACTGTAGGGACTCAGGCACTGACACCTCTCTCTGACTTGCACACACAGTAAATGGATGACAGACACATCACATTACTTGTAACTTACCATGTATAGGCAGTGTACTATGTGCATCCCACATACGTGGCCCTCAAGCATCATCGTCACAGCTGCTGTAGGCACAAGGTAAGTCAGACTTCTTAACAATAAATGAATGGATTTGTATGTTTTGGTAGCATATCTATGGTAATGCTGCATGCATGCAAGGGAATGGGGTGGCCTACTGGGATAGCAGCAGACAACTGACAGCTATGTGGGACACTAGGAAATGCCTACACAATGCTGGCTTCCCCACACTATGCAGTATCATTTAAGTTGACAAATCCCATGCAGTATATGTGGGGGGGCCAACTAAGTGTGGAGTCATAGGTCACATGCACAGATGTCACTGTGGGGATCCCATACTCACTCCCAGACTCACATAGCAAGTCAGCCATAGAAAACCTTAAAGGAATGTCTGTTAAAGGCACACAAATGGTGACAATGATGGAATACCCCCCTACAGACTTACACAGTGATATCACAGCAGGCTTTGCAGTTGCAGTAAGAGTCTCAGAAGGGTAACTCAATTATGGCATTAGTATCTAACCTGTGGTCTCTAGTGATATGCCTCTATTTTCCAAAACAGGGCAGAATACTATGCTAAATGGAACCAAAATCTAAGGGAAATGTCAGCACAGTCTGTGCAAATGTGTACTGTTGACAGGTATGCCCTGCCCCCTACACTAAGGTTACCATACGTCCGGGTTTCCCCGGACACGTCATCTTTTTTGGGCTCCTGTCCGGGTGGTTTTTGAAAATTCTGAGATTTGTCCGGGTTTTAAAACCCGGACAAATCGCAGAATTTTCAAAAAACAGACATCCCTATTTCAGAGTCTTTCTTTCGCTTTTTTTTTTTTTTGATTGGCTCATATCCCGGTATATGAGCCAATCAAAAAACAGAGCTTTGTTCGATGCGGAACTGCTTGATGTTCCGCATCGAACAGAAGAGGGTCCACTGTGCAAGGTTTTGATTGGCTCGCATACCGGCATACGGGCCAATCAAAAATCCCCAAATAGAAATGCAGTAACATGTAAGTTTCTAGGTAATAGCAGCAGATCACACATTGCCAGGGCTGTCCCAATCAACATGGTAACTTGTTGCATGTCCACAATATGCAGGGATCAATGAGCTATGCACATGTGTGGGGAATGCTTGTCAGGATGTGGCCAGCAACGTCTCATGCTGTTGTGTCATATTGGCCTAGGTACAGTACTGTGGTAGACAGGACCATGTTCCATGAAATGCAGTGCCAACTATTTTGCATGTCAGCTACACATATGGTGGGAGTTGTATACACTGTCCAGATGTCAATATCCATTACTGCTGGGAAGCTGGATAGGTCATGTACAGGGGGCCACACATATGAACAGTACACAAGTTGGAGTAACCTACATAGTGCCTACCATGCCTCACAACTGTACAGACCTTTGGCAGGATGTACATAGGTTTGCATCATATCTGTGGTGTCTTAATTCTGAAATAGTGGTTGTCTGGCAAATCACTGCCAAACCACAAAAGTCTAAAGTCAGAAAATATTGATGGATTGTAGTGTCTCAGACTTCATACCCTATAGAAAGATGCATGCTAATTCAAAATCTCTTATTGTATCACCCTTCCAGGTTTGTAAGGCCAATAGTTACAATGGTCTGTATATTTAGGCCTTTACCACCCACTTACTCATGGATTTGTCCAGATGTCTGGCTCACATATGTAGAGAGGTATGGTGTGTAGTAGCACAGCAGTGCATTCTGTCACTTACCATTGTCAGACCGGGGGGTCCACTGCCTGGCAACCTGGGAACATATGAGTGACAGAACACACTGCCTCGCTACAGATGGCCTGCAGCAGACTCACATGCCCTACAGGCCTCCGGCAAAGGCCCATGCCTCATCCATAGTGCCTTTGTAGGGAATGTTATGGGGTCCATACTACAAATATAACACAGTCAACAAAATGCAAATGTAAGGCTATGCTGATAAATGCTAGTAGTATACCTCTCAAGCTCATAGAGGAAGAAATCTGGACAAAGCCATACACAATGGTGGGATAAAGGCCCAACTATAGGGACACATTTGAAATATTGCTCTCATAATGTTAGACAGTTGATAGAATAACAGAGGGGGGTGTGTAGTAGCTTGGATGTCATAAAGAGTATGAGGTCTGAAATTCTAATGTTCTGTCAGTACTCCCAGACTTCAACCCTGAGTGATATGCAACAAATGTGCTAGAAAAACACAATGCTAAGTGAAACCGACCAGATATATGAGGCATGCATCTGGATAATCTGTGAGAATCTGTACAATTAACAGGTATGGCCACATCAGGATATGATCTGTCAGGTAAGAAGAATACCGCAGAACCAGGAGATCCCCACCCAGCATAGCACCAAGGTGCTGGACCTTCTACATGACTTCATCAGTCAATCGGCTGTAGCCACACCACTCAACTGGCTGGATTGTGCAAGAATGTCTAGCCTTTACCTCATAAAATAGGTTTGTTCATAATCCATTTTGTATGCCTCTGGTAAATAACTGTGATGATCTGATTAGATCTCTCAGTAGGTAATGACACAATACAGTACAGTGTGAAACATTACATGTCAGAAAATGTCTGCTAAAACAAACCCTGTCACTCAAGCAACTCATACATTGATAAGAGCAATAGTTACAGTACCTCCCTATGTTTGGCCCATTGTTTCCCCATATTGACAGCCTATCTCCAGATATCTTGCACAAACTGGTTACAAGGTATAGCTCTAGCACACAACACCCCAGACTGGAGTACAACTATCCCTGGAATGGATTCCCACACTTACTATAGAAGGTCATACTGCACATGCTCCTACACTTAGAGAAGTGAATCCCATGTCTGAAACCACATCAGATTATATGTATCCCTGTATTGTGCAGATGTCTTTGCATACACACAGCTATGTAAACCTGTCTTCACACATACACATCAGACAGGATCACCCACAACCAGCTGTAGGTGGCCCATATGTGGTATATCTGCATCTGTTGTGTGTGACACACACATACATATATATGGGCAACATATTACAGTATGTCAAGTATACACACACATAGACAGGGGGAAGAGAGGGACAGCCAGTGATAGAGTGAGACACACAGGGAGATGCACACAGGCAGTGAGTCATACACAGGGATACCCTGAATGGCATAGAGTGATGTCCTGCTGCAGAAAGTCACATACCAGTTGTAAACACTGGAATGTATCAGCATGAAGATGAGATTCATTGCCTGATGGTATTGAGGTGAGGGTTTGAATATCATATCACCTACCTGTGTGTGTGTGTGTGTGTGTGTGTGTGTGTGTGTGTGTGTGTGTGTGTGTGTGTGTGTGTAGGTCTTACCCACCCAGTACACTTCCCATTGCCCTACTTTACAACATCTGATAGTGTCATTCACCTTAGAAGTATCTTTGGACTGGTTTCAGTCCTGTAAGCACTATAGCCCATGTGATAATGGCGTAACTATCATACAAATAACTAGATAGGTAGAGGTTCTAATCACAATCATGGCATAAGTAGCAGTGGCTGTGTGTGGTGTAGGGTGTGTGTGTGTGTGTGTGTGTGTGTGTGTGTGTGTGTGTGTGTGTGTGTGTAAGAATAAGTGTTTTAGTCCATTCATACGCAGTACACCTCCCATTGCCCTACTTCACAAGATCTGCTAATGCCATTTACTGTAGAAGTACTGTTGGCCTGGCCTCTGCCCTATAAGCTCTGTGGCATGTGCGATAACTGCGTAACACTATAGTACAAATAACTATTTAGGTAGGTGTTCTAAACTCAGTCCTGGCAAATGTAATGGTGTGTGTGTGTGTGTGTGTGTGTGTGTGTGTGTGTGTGTGTGTGTGTGTGTGTGTGTGTGTGTGTGTGTGTGTGTGTGTGTGTGTGTGTGTGTGTGTGTGTGTGTGTGTGTGTGTAGGTAAAACATTTTGATCCTGTTCACATCCAGTACACTTCCCATTGCCCTACTTCAGCAGTCCTGCTGCTGTCAGTCACTTTAGAAGTACCTTTACCTGTAAGCTCTGTGGCACGTGCGATAATTGTGTAATACTATAGTGCAGACAACTAGTTAGGTAGAGGTTCTAATTTCAGTCCTGGCAAATGTAAAGGTGTGTGTGTGTGTGTGTGTGTGTGTGTGTGTGTGTGTGTGTGTATTTGTAGGTGAAAGATTTTGAGCCTGTTCACACACAGTACACTTCCCATTACCCTACTATAGCAGTCGTGCTGCTGTCAGTCACCTTAGAAGTACATTTGGGCAGCCCTCATCCCTATAAGCTCTGTGGCGCATGTGATAATTGCGTAATACTATAGTACAAATAACTAGTTAGGTAGGGGTTCTAATCTCAGTCCTGGCAAATGTAAAGTTGTGTTTGTTTGTAGGTGAATGATTTTGAGCCTGTTCACACCCAGTACACTTCCCATTGCCCTACTTTAGCAGTCCTGCTGATGTCAGTCACCTTAGAAGTACCTTTGGGCAGCCCACAGCCCTATAAGCTCTGTGGTGCATGCAATAATTGCATAACATTACAGTACAAATAACTAGTTAGGCAGGGGTTCTAATCTCAGTTCTGGCAAATGTGTATTTGTGTAAGTGTATATGTGTACGTTAAAGTATTTTGTAGCCTCTCTCACCCATTACATCACCCATTGCCATACTTTACAAGGGCCGGTGATGTTCCTCACCTTAGAAATACCTTGGGACAGCCTTAACCCTATAAGCTCTGTGGCACATGTGATAAATGCATAACACTGTAGTAGCAGTAACTAGATAGGTAGGGGTCTAATCTCAGTCCTGGCAAATGTGTGTGTGTTTGTGTGTGTGTGTGTGTGTGTGTGTGTGTGTGTGTGTGTGTGTGTGTGTGTGTGTGTGTGTGTGTGTGTGTGTGTGTGTGTGTGTGTGTGTGTGTGTGTGTGTGTGTGGCTGGGTGTGCGTTTATGTGAGAACAATATCCATTGGGGGTGAGTTTTGCAACTTTTTGCTGTTGCCCACACAGTACACATCCCAATGTCTACTTTACAAGGCCCACTGTTCTCATCCACTGTATAGGTAGTTTTTGACACTCTGCAACCCTATAAGCTCTGTGCCATGTGCAATAATTATGTAACAGTATGGAATAAATAACAAGATAGGCAGCACTTCTAATCCTTGGATGCCATTCCCCACTCAGTAATCATGGACAAACACACTCAGTTAGGCATCAACCCCTATATCACTAGGTGACTTGCAAACTGGCTCACAGATAGAACCCACAGTATGAAAGCAGTGGACTGCATGTCAGACTGCCAACCAGTCATGAGTGGTGTCCCACAGGGTTTAGTCCGGGCTGGATCCCCTCACTTTCAGGATATACACCTCTGAAGTCCAACCCAACACGAAGAGACTCACACTGACAGTGTTCACAGTTGACTGCAAGGTGGGTTCTATTATTACCTCCCCATTTGATGTTTACATCCTGCACAAAGACCTCACTGAGACCTATGACTGGTGTCAGAACCCTGGACTTTAGCTTAATGCCAGAAAATGTGCTGCCATCCCCTTTGGGAACAACATTGTTCCCATGAATTACTTCATTGATGATAGTCTACTGAACACTGATATTGTTATAAGGGAACTGGGAACACAGGTTGACAGTGAGCTCTCTGTTAACCACCCATAGTGTCACTGTGTTCAGAAGGTCCTATGTGTCACATCTCCTGACTAAGGGTGTTGCATCCAGGGAGTAAGAGATCATTGTCTCCCTGTACTCAACACTCATTATGCCAGTCAATGAGTACAATGGCCCATTTGGCATGTACCCCACTGGGCACATGCAACAACTGCAGAGGCTGCAAAAGTATCTCACAGGGAGGCTCCTAGGCCTTAAACACTTGCTCAATATGGCCAGACTCCAATAACTCCAGCTATTCTCTGTTTCATATTAGCTGCCTCATATAGATATTCCCATGGGCTAGGCTTGTAAAGGCTGCATGGCCATTCACCTAGTACACACCTATGAGGCTATGAGCTTATGGCTCTCAGTACTGGCAAATGTGTGTGTGTGTGTGCAGTAGTGTACATAAAAGTGTTTGTGAGTATGTAAACATGTGGGTTTGAGGTCCTTCTCACCCAATACACCTACCATTCCTGTACCTTACAATGGCTGGTGATGTTATTCACTATATAGGTACCTTGGGACACTCTTCAGTCTATAAGCTCAGTGGTGCATGCGGTAACTGCATAACACTATAGTACCAATGACTACATAGGTAGGGGTTCTAATCTGAGTCCTGGCAAATATGTGTGTGCAAGTGTTTGTAAGAGTGTCTATTTGTAGGATACAGCATTTGGAGGCCTCACTCTCCAAGTACACTGTCCATTGTCATACTTTACAAATGCTGGTAATGTTGTTCACCTTAGAAGAACTGTCAAACACTCTTCACACTATAAGCTCTGTGGCACGAGTGATAAATGCATAACACTATATTCACAATAACTAGATAGGTAGGGGTTGTAATCTCATTCCTGGCAAGGGTGTGTGTGTGTGTGTGTGTGTGTGTGTGTGTGTGTGTGTGTGTGTGTGTGTGTGTGCACGCATGCTCGAGAACCATATATTGTGTATGTGTCTGAGTGAGAACTATATTCATTGTGGGGGTGGGTTTTACATTTTTAGGCCATGGTACTCTCAGTACACATCCCAAGGTCCACTTTACATGGCCTGCTGTCTTCATCAACCATAGAGGTATCTGTTGATCCTCTTCAGCCCAATAAGCCCTATGCCACACGCAGGAACTATGTAACAGTATGGACTGACTAACAAGACAGGCAGGGATGCTAATCTCAGTTCTGGCAAATGTGTGTATGAGTGTATTTGTGTGTGTAAGTGTGTCTAACTGTAGGTTTGAGTATTTTGCGTCCATTCTCACCCAGTAAATCACCCATTGCCATACTTTACAAGATCTGGTGATGTTGTTCACCTTGGAATTACCTTGGGACTCTCTTCACCCTGTAAGCTTTGTGGCACATGTGATAAATGCATAACATGATAGGTAGGGGTTCTAATCTCAGTCCTAGCAAATGTGTGTGTAAGAACAGTATCCTGTGTATGTTTACATGAAAACTATATCCATTGGGTGGCTGTAGTTTACAATTTTAGGCCATGGTACTCCCAGTACATATCCCAAAGTCCACTTTACAAATGTTGCTGTTCACATCCACCATAGAGGTATTTGTGGATACTCTTCAGCCCTATAAGCCCTGCGCCACATGCAACAGGTTTGTAACAGTATGGAATGAGTAACATGATAAGCAGGGCTGCTAATGTCAGTACTGGTAATTGTGTGTGCATTGATGTGTATAGCAGTGTTTGTGAGTGTGTAGACTCATAGGTGACAGTCTAATGAGTCCTCCACACCCAGTGCACACACCATTGCCATACCTCACAAAGGCACATGATATTATTCACTTTACAGGTACCTGGGAACAGCCATCACACTATTAGTTTTGTGCCACCTTCGATAACTGCATAACACTGTAGTACCACTAACTAGATGGATAGGGGTTCCTAACACAACACTGGTAACTGTGATATTGCTCATGTGTGTGTGTATGTGTGTGTGTGTGTGTGTGTGTGTGTGTGTGTGTGTGTGTGTGTGTGTGTGTGTGTGTGCGCGCGTGTGAGACCGTGTGTGTGGGAACAGTATTCTCTCTGTATTTGGTCAGCACAGTATCTTCTGGGAGTGTGGGTTTTACCAATCTGAGGTGTGTTCCACCCACTAAACTTACCATTGTCCACTTCACAAGGCTTGCCGACATCAACCACCATGGACCTACCTGTATACACCCCCTCAGCCCTGTAAGCTCTGTGCCACATGCAATAACTGTTACACAGACCTGGTAAATGTGTATGTATACAGCTGTACCTCAGCTCTGACACAATTGATGTGTTACTACTCTGCCATACCCCTCATTGCCAATTTCTGCAGGGCCACCTCCTGCTGATGCACAGACACCTAGAACACAAACAGAATACATCATGTGAGACTCCATTCAGTCAGCATTACTAACACCAATAATGCATCAGAGCTGAAAAGGTACACACACTGTGAAATGTACCCATTACAATTGCAAGCTGACAGCACCTTACACAGCATTATATAACTAAACTGTACTTAATTCACCCTGTGCATCAGAACCATATTAGCATGTCCCTGCATCAGTGGTATGGATGACAGGATGTGGCACAGGTATTATATGCAGAGGGTGTTGTGTGGGTTTGCCCGAAGTCTAGGCTTGACAGTACGGTTGACATCATGTGTGTGTGTTTGGAGGGGTGTTCTATGAATGGGCCATGCAGAGGTGGTGTGTGTGTATCTGGAGGTGACCTGGCTGTGATGGTGATGTGTGTGTGTATGTATACACACAGTCACG
Source organism: Protopterus annectens (assembly GCF_019279795.1). Taxonomy (NCBI): domain Eukaryota; kingdom Metazoa; phylum Chordata; order Ceratodontiformes; family Protopteridae; genus Protopterus; species Protopterus annectens. The sequence goes on from NC_056730.1 coordinate 472,273,271, forward strand.
CCATGTGGCTGCCCTACACAGGGGTATGTTGAACAGCTGTGGATCATACATGGCAGGGTGTACATAGGTTCATAGGTTCATAGGTTAGTACTAGGCTAACTGCCCTTGCAAGCCATTGTAAGCCTAGCCAATTATCCCTTGTGAGACTCAAACCCTGCACCTTGTGTTTGTAAGACAAACGCCTTAACCATTATGCCACCCTCCCAACACAGTTCACCACCTCTGGCCACAGACATGGGAACTGGTTCTGCCAGGGGTCTCACTGGCACTACCAGTCCCAAGACCAGATACAGTACTGCTTCTGATGGTGACTGCTGTCTGCTGGATCCATGTCCCTGACGGGACCGGCCAGGACCACATGCCCATGGCCTGCTCCTTTGAGTTGTGGACACCACCCTCTTCAGTAGTGCTGGTGGTACTGCCACTATGGGAGTATGAAGGTGCACGGGCCCGTAGACTCTCAGCTGATGTTAGTGACCTGCGTCCACGTGGCTGATGCCCATATCCCACCACACACTCTAGTGCAGACATGCTATGGTTGAGGATTGCCAAGGTCTCACCTCACCATCTATTCATGACTTCAGTATTTTGACATGTGGCCTCAACAAGGTCATGTATGTCACCACGTAAGCCAGGAAGAGTTGCATCCAAGACCCTGAGTATTGGTCTGGTGTTGCATTCACTACATGCCTGTGCATCCATGACAGCCCAAAACATGCATCTGGTGACACCTGCTGTGGCACTTACGACAGGGGCTTGATGGGTAGCAATCCTCCTTGGAGCACCCTTGTCCATCTGCCTATGTGGGACCTCGCCTGCACTCTGGCTATGGCTAGTGGCTACACTGACACTTGCCATAGTCACTACACTAGCCTGTTCCATGCCACCTCCTGCCAACTGTCCATTATCTGTGGCTGCTGGGGATGGGGACACTGATATCAGTGTCTCTGCTGACTCTGACAATGATAGTGGTCATAGTGTGGCACAGGTGGGGTTGTCAGGGGATGAATCTGTGCCATCGGTTGGCATCCCACAGTCATCCACAATGTTCCCGCACACAGTCATCAGAATCTGAGCAGGAGGGACCATGGCCACCATGTCCACTTGTGAGGGGAAGACATCATATGTAAATTAATACCTGCCCTATAAGGTTTTCTGGTATACATACACACACACACACACACACACACACACACACACACACACACACACACACACACACACACACACACACAGGCACACACCCACGGGCACACACCCATGGGCCCACACACACACAGACAAGTACAGGTGAGGTGGCACAAAGACATTACACAGATCTCACAATAGCCAACTGGTTACGTTCACGGCACAGACCACAGCATGCAAACTCTGGACAGGCCCTCAGCATCATGCAATGCTGCCCTTTCCACTTAATGTTGCTACTGATATACACCTCTGGGATATGTGAGTAGTATTAGTAGGTGATGGGCCTTCACCTAGCAAACACTGCAGCCATGTACACATTATCGCTGTTCACCTGTATAACACAGTACCAACTCCTACAGAACATACTTCTCAACTGTACAGAGTTTCACTGAATGTCTAGGTGTGTGGCTCATATATTTGGTCTGTCCCTCATAAATCCTGTGTTTGTCTGACACATTACTGAGATGCTCTGAGGATTGGGGTCACTAATTAATGACATGGTTTGAGTTTGACACTTCAACACCTGCAGTACATGTATGTTAAAACAAAACTGGTTACACTAACAACCTGCTAAGCTTACAGTGGATATAAAAAGTGTACACACCCCTGTTAAAATGCCAGGTTTTTCTTATATATAGCATGAGACCACAGAAATTGTGTCATGACATTTCCCACCTTTAATGTGACTTATAACCTGTGCAATCCAGTTGATGAACAAGCACATCAGTTATGGGTAACATACAGAAGGTGAAATACATACAGTAGGCTGGATGAATAAGTGTGCACACCCTTAAACTAATACTTTGTTAAAACACCTTTTGATTTAATAACAGCAGTCAATCCTCTTGGGAAGGTGTCTATCAGCATGGCACATCTCGACTTAGCAATATTTGCACAGTCCCCCTTGCATAAGCCCTCCAACTCTGTCAGATTGTGAGGGCATCTCTTGTGCACAGCCTTCTTCAGGGCACCCTGCAGATTTTCTATTGGATGTAGGTGTGGACTGTGGCTGGGCTATTCCAAAATGTTGATTGTCTTCTGATGAAGCCATTTTTTTATGTGGATGTTTGGTTTGGGTCATTGTCGTGTGGAAATGTGTAATTCCTGTTCATCTACAGCTTTCTAGCAGACACATGAAGATTTTGGGCCACAAGGGACTGGTATTTCGAACTGTTCATAATCCCCTCCACCCTGGCTAAAAGTCCACTTCCAGCTTATGAACAGCAACCCCAAAGCAGGACACTGCCATCGCCATGCTTCACCACTGGGATGGTGTTCTTTTGGTGATGCACAGTGTTGTCATTGTGCCAAAAAAACCTTTTGGAATTGTGGCCAAAAAGTGCAACCCTGGTCTCATTACACCATAACACATTTTCCCACAAGCTTTTGGGAGACCTGATGTATTGTTATTGAGAATTTCGCCAGACCTGAATGTTGTTCTGTGTGAGGAAAGGCTTCCATCTTCCAACCCTACCCCATAGGCCAGACATGTGAAGAATACGGGAGATTGTTGTCACATGTAGTACACAACCAGTACTTGCCAGAGATTCCTGCAACTCCTTTAGTGTTGCTGTAGGTCTCCTAGCAGCCTCCATGACCAGTTCAGGTCTTGTGTTTTCAACACATTTGGAGGGATGTCCTCTTCTTTGCAATGTCACTGTTGCCCCGTATATTCACCACCTTTTGATTACTGTCTGCACTGTGTTCCATGGCATATGCAATGCTGTGGAAATGTTTTTGTAACCTTCTACAGGCTGATACCTTTCAAAAATGAGATCCCTTTGCTGCTTCATAAGCTGTATGTGAACCATGGCTGTGGCTGTAGCAGGCAACTGAGTAAATGTCAGGTAAATCCTGGTAGGACAGCTGACCGTTATATACTGTTAATCAGAGAGTCTCTGTAATTGATGGCAGGTGTGTACCCCAGAGGACATAATGCTGTAATTATACTGAAAGCTTCTTCAACATAGTATTAGCTTCAGCCTGTGCACACTTATGTATCTAGCTTCTTATACATTTTTCATTTGTCGTAATTGTTCCCCTAACAGATTTGTTTGTTTTACAATTGAACTGTACAGGTTATAGGTCACATGAAAGGTTGGAAGAGTTTGGAAATGTTTTATTGTGTTCTCAATTTTATGTATCACAAATACCTGGCATTTTAACAGGTGTGTGTACACCATTTATTTGCACTGTATAACACTAATTTATAAAATATGTCCCTAGTTTTGGGCCTTTGTCCTCCCATTTTGTCAGTCTTTGTCCAGATTTCTTGCAATGGCAGGTTGTGAGGTATGCTACAGATATGTTACATCTCCTGCAAATAGACCCCTGTGATGACCACTGTGATGTAATGCAGTTGACCCCACCACAAGTGAACATGCAGATATCGCAATATGGTTGAGGGTAACAGTTGTGTGCATGGTAAAATGCATGACCTTAACATGCCTCAGGTACTGGTGAGCCACAACAGGACAATCCCATACTCACCAGCCTCAGGCTGCTGTCCCACATCCAGACCAGAGATACCTATGTAGTTGTGGGGGAGAGGTATTGTCAGCAGACTCACATTTGGCATTGGTGCAAGATGAATGCTACTTTCTTGCACATCTTCAGTACAAGCTCTGATAGTACACAATTTGCTGTCCTTCACCATAGATGTGCTTTTGTGTGCATTACTGAACTCCACCCACAAATGCAGTTTGACCTCACATATGCGTATTAAAATTTCCTAATGAGCAATTTTCTTATAAAAAAAATTCAACTAACCATTTTGATGTATACATTTCTACACAAGGTGGTGAAGCATGAAAAATGAAATAAAACCATTTACAAAATGTCTTAAAACATTATAAATTTAAGACCTGACCAACAAGGGAGGGTTTTGAGTGAATTTTTGGATGTATGTGAACTGAAATGGCAATTATCCCTGGATGCCAATAGGTTTCCAGGTATAAACGAAATGGTGAATTTAAATTGTGTTTTAAAAATGAATCATGTTTTGGGGTAATATGCTATTTTAAGTGTTATCATTCTATATCACATATATTCATTTAATGTGAATAATTTATAATGTTTTAAGACATTTTGTAAATGGTTTTATTTCATTTTTCATGCTTCACCACCTTGTGTAAAAAAATGTATACATCAAAATGGTTAGTTGAGTTTTTTATAAGAAAATTGTTCATTAGGAAATTTTAATATTTAATAGGCATTAATTAGTGTTTAGTGTTAATTGATGGTTGTATTTGAATGCTGGGTAGATGGAATGAATTTCTTCTGAAGAAGTCCCTAAGAAATGAATGAAAACGCTTAACTGTTGGTTTATTTGGATATTTATTTAGTTTAATAAAGTAGTGTTGTTCGAGTGAACCTGACTGCTCGTCCTCTCTTTGGTTACTTGGCTACCCCAAGTACTTAAAGTACAAGGTTGGCAAGGAACTCCTCTGTTGCCTTAACTGGGACCCTTGGCAGGACCCCCACCTGTAGCATTATGGTCCCTGGCCATGACAGCAGCCCTTTGCTGGGCATGACGTATCAGGTCAGTCGCACGATGTCTAACCTGATCATATGTGCAGCCATGGTGGCCAATGTTGTTCACCCTGCAGACCAGCTTGTCCCACAGGGCAGTCTGCTCCCACTGATCCTGTTGCCTATGGCCAAACATCACCCATGGTGCTGGATGATAAGGTTAATAATAGCCTCATTTCAGCTGCAGAGTACTGTGGCTGATGGACACGTGGCGTGTCACCTGGAAGACATAAACAGGGAAACACATTACAGGACCTCATATATTGGTCAGCGTTCTTTACAGAACCTAAACATCAATATTTTTTTATCATTAGCCACCACATACGACCACATCATACCCCTGTCATCTATCAGCACAGTATGAGCTTGCATTGCACTGCTAGTCCTGATGTGTCATGTTCCCCCAAATGGGAGCCAGTGAATTGCATAATCCAGTATTCATCTTTTACCCTTGTGTAGAGGGATGATATTGGCTGTCCTCTGTGCAGGTGGGATGACACCAGTGCTCATGTTGTGGTTGACAAAAGTGTGTAATGGATCTGACAGCCCATGCCTGTGTTCATGTGGGATGCAGCCAGGGATGGTATCATGACTATGGAGACCTCTTTGTGTTGCCTTTGGCCGGGCATTACGGACCTGCTTCCTGATGATGAGGAGTGGGGGGCAGGTGCTGTACATGCACATGTGTACCACTGGGGGGGACAGGGGGATGGTGTTTATACTTCACCTGTCTGAAGCTGGTTGACTATATCTATGCCATATGTGCATGTGGTGTTATTGTGTTGGCTGGTGTGTGGGGGCTACCCCAAGGTTGGCAAGGAACTCCTCTGTTGCCGTAGGTGGGACATGTGGCAGGACCCCCACCTGTAGCATTATGGTCCCTGGCCATGGCAGCATCCCTTTGCTGGGCACAAAGTATCAGGTCAGTTGCATGATGCCTGACCTGATCGTATGTGCGGCCATAGTGGCCAGTGTTGTTCATCCTGTGGACACGTGTGGAAGGCCTAATGATTTGCCTTGTTGGATGTGTCCAATTTGCACTCAAAGACAGGCTTACGGTACATCACCTGTGCCATTATTTGCTTGTACAGACCAAGGTGACTGTGTCCGATGAGGCACCTTCTCCTTCTTGGCCCATCCAACAATTATTTCCAGCTGTTATGGTATTTGTGTATCACTGCCGCCCACCACAGGTGTTTACCCTACTTTGAGGGGGATTATGTTGTCCTGTCAGGTACTGCTGAGTCCAAACAGCTATGTGGGTGCCCACATAATATTGTGGTGTGGGCCTGGACACTGCTGCTAGTTCCAACAAATGGGACATTGGCTGTACAGCGACTTCTGCCTACTATGGGGGATTTATAGTCATTTGTGTACAGTTCATTCTGTTTGACACTATAAAGCGGGGGCAGGGGAGATGGTGACCTGAGCAGTGATGGATATGTGGTCAGATATTTCCAGGGAGGATGGCACTGTATAAGTACTACAGTGGCTACTCATGTTGGTTAGGTCCAGGTACATGAGATTCCCACCTGCCATAGGAGTGTTGACCAGCTCATCTACTGCATTGCCACTGACAAAGCCAAAGAATCTATGTGCATTCATGTTCTGGTGGCATAGGTCAGGCACACTATAGTTGGGTATTTGAAGTCACCCAGGAGCAGGGTAGACAATTGAATCCTGACAGATTCCAGCAGGTCCCAGTAGGTGTGGTGGATGTCTATAGTCATGTTTGGATGCCTGTAGCTAGCTATGATTTGAGTAGATGTTTTGTCAATTGTTAACTGCACTTGGGATGTCACCCATGCGACATACTGTTTGTCCAGCCTGGAGGTGTGTATGTGCATGCTAATGTTCAACACTCCACCTCCTGTGACTTTGCGGGCCTCCATTTGGCGTCTACACGTATGATGGGATGATTGACCTGGCAAGGTTGGTGTGCTCTCCACAGCTAGAAAGCAGGTGCCAGTGACTGCACATTTGTCAGCATCACACAGGACAAGGTACACTTGCATTGACATGGGTGTCATGGTTGGACACCTATCTCCTGTTAGACAAGACATCTGCACAAAAGCACACATCAGTGGTAGGCAAAAAGTAAACAGTGTCACTTTATGAATCTAGCTGAAGCAGACTTATTTGCCAGCAAAGACAGTGTTACATTCACAGGTGTACTCTGCGGAATATGACATTTGACAATGAAATGTATGCTAATTTGTTATGACTTCAGTCTTTAATGGGTTACCAGTGATGTGCCATACAATACACAACTGTCTGAGGCATTGACTACAAATATGAGGCAGACATGTCGTCAGTCTGCAAAACACTGAACAGTTGTCAGGTATGGGCTCAGTATATCACATACAGTTCAACACACACATCTGCATCTGTCATGTAGTATGCACATACCCTATGTACACCTTTTACATTTGTAAGACAAGCATATGTATCAGAGTAGCATTTGCAGGTGTTATATGAGTAATGACAAAATCCCAAGGAGCTGGCCTACCAGTGGCACACTCAGTATTGGACAACAGAGACTCCAGTCATACTCATACATGAGCTGACTTTTGCTGGGGTGACTCAGGAACCAGAGATGTGCTCCATGTCAATGCAGGCAGGGCAAGTTGTAATGGCCATAGGTACTGGATAGCAGCATGTGAGTCCAGCAGGTCTTGTTGTGGCCTACTCTTTAATGTCCCATTTGTCATCATTGCATCCTCCCTTCTGCATTCCCTTACATGCTTACATTATTGATATACCTGTTATAGTGCTCAGGAGTTCCCTCACAACAATTCAAATGGTTAGGTTTGTGTAGTTGCAGTCTGTCTTTGTGTAGATGGGTTGAGACCTGTGATGGCCTGTACACCAATCGGTGTCTCCTACTTGCTACTTTCATCCAGAGCAGGTATGTTGTCTTTCCATTTGCCAATGCCATAACAACACAGTGCTATAATGATGGCCTTCATGTGTACCTTGCCCCTTTCTCTTTCCTGTGTAAAGGACTTTATGGAGGTGTGGGGGCTACAGCTTCACAAACAGTATGTGGGAATACCTCTCAGGAGACGACATGTGGGGACAGCCCAGCAACATGGGGAACAAAGCCCCAGAATTGGATACAGATTGTAAGCCAGTAGTGCTGTTATACACATAGGGGGTTGCTAGTTTAACAGAGTTCATCTGGACATACATTTTTTTGTGTGACTTGACATCTGAGAATATGTCTCTGACATACCTCTCAACTGTTCTGATGTCCACAGACTGCCTAGGGGTTCACCTGTTATGTTTGGTCTGTTCTTCAGACAACATCTGTTTTTGTGGAAGCAGTATGATAATGTGAGGACTGCAGTCAGTAACTGCTGACATCCATTGGTGTTTCAGACTTCATATCCTTCAGGGATATTATGCTACAAGAAAGCCTGTGACACTGTCAACTGTTTCAGTTTGTAACACCATTATGTCAGATATGTGCCTCTTTCCATCCCCCAAGTATGTCATGCTTTGTCCAAATGTCTTGCAGTAAGAGGGTCAGAGGTATGTGATATCATTATTTATTGACTGGACTCAAGGTATCATCTAATTGACTTTGCAGACTCCTGGGAGTGGTATGCAGCAGTGGCTATGAATATGGTCTCACACCCTGGACATTCTGTGGAAGTCTGTACATATGAGAGTTATGCAAGTCTGGTCATTGTAAAGCGACTGCCAAGATTGTGTAGCAGTGTTGTGTATAGATGTTTGTTTGGCTGGGTAGGGAGAGTAGCAGATGTGAGTGTCACAGATCCTTTTTCTATCTGACTGTACATACTGCTATGGCTACTGGTGGTCTATCAGGTGTGTATGTTTGTAGGGGCAGACTGAGAAAGGTCCTTTAACACCTCAGTATTCCCATTACACTGTGAGTGGGGCCAGTATCTGTCAATGTATTGTGTGACTGGGAATCAGGATATGTTTATTCAAACAGTCATTCTACTCTAGAGTTCATTTGGGGTACTGATATGTTGCTGTGATTGTGGTGCAAGTGGTTGTGGGTGGACATTTATGCACCACTACCTGCTTTTCCCTACAGTTCCATCCCTGTAGTGCATGATATGTTTGGATATACATGGTTAATCGCCCAGAGCGAATTTGGGTTAGTGTCATGTTGATCTTACTGTGATTCAGAAGGTGCTGGGTGACATGGCTGGCAGCTGTCATGGATTTTCCCATTCTGTTACATGACTGTGGTCATACCTCTTCACTGTCCAGATGTCTAGACACTGTCCTGATGTGTGGCTCATATGTTTTGTCTGTTGGCCACAACAGTTGTGGGTTTCTGATAAATCACTGGGATGAAGTGAGCATTGACATCAGTAAATAATGACATTCATTTGTGTTTCAGACCTGGAATCTATCTGGCATTGTATGTTAAAGCAAACCATGCCACTCTAGCAGACTTCTACATGTATGACAGCCATGTTTCACAGATGTCAGTATTGTATGCCCTTTATCCCCCCAGTTTGTCAGGCTTTTTGCAGATGTGTTGCAGTAAGAGGATGGTTTTATATATATATATATATATATATATATATATATATATATATGTATATATATATATATATATATATATATATATGTTCATAGGTGTGTACTAGGCTAATGGCCCTGGTGCCTTTACAAGCCTAGCCCATAGAAGTGCCCTGGCATCATGCCACCTGACATCAGTTCCCAGTGCCTCTGTCAAGTAAAGCCACTGCAGTTATCTCCGGGGTGAATTTTCTATTTCCCATCCACTCATCCAGATTTCTCTTGAAGATGGCTAGTGAGGTGCTCTGCTTGACATGTATGGGAAGTCTATTTCAGAACATTCGCAGTCTCTGGGTTATGAACCTGTCCCTCCAGCATGTGCTGTTGATTGTGGTAATGAGGTTGAGGTCTCTGGAGCGCATGGTGCGGGGGGATTGGAATTTCTTTAGATGTAGCATTTCTAACAGAGCTGCATCAGACATGGCTTTGTAAGTCAAGCAGAGATCACCTCTTAGTAGACAATATGAGACAGAGAATAGCTGGAGTTTTTTTTGGGTCTGTCCGTGTAGGACATGTGTTTAAGGCCTAGGATCCTCTTCATGAGGTATCATTGTGGCCTTTCCAGCTGTTGCATGTGTCTAGTGAGGTACATGCCAAATGGGGGATTATACTCAATGACTGGTGTGATGAGGGAAGGGTAGAGAGAGAGATTATGACCTCTTTCTTCCTGGATGCAAAACCTTGGTAATGAGATGTGTCACATAGAAAGAATTTCTGACCCCAGTGGCAATGTGGTGGTCGAAGGAGAGGTTGCTGTCAACCTGTGTCCCCAGATCTCTTATAACACCTTCAGTGTTCAGTGGCCTCCCATCGATGCAGTAATTAGTAGGAACTGAGTTTTTCCCAAATGCGTATGTATGAATATATATATATATATATATATATATATATATATATATATATATGTATATATATGTGTGTGTGTGTGTGTGTGTGTATGTGTCTGTGTGTGTGTATGTGTGTATATATATATATATATATATATATATATATATATATATATATATATATGTGTGTATATAGAGAGATTTATTGGTGTGTGTGTATATATATATATATATATATATATATATACACATATATATATATAATGTGTATATATATATATATATATATATATATGTATGTATATAACAGTACTATGGATATATAATGCCCCCTTATGTTGAATGACTGTTGTCCATGATATGTTTGTAAAAATAAGATTCCTACAGCTTGGATGGTGTAGCGGTATGTTGCTGTTATTGTTGTGCACAGGGTCCTGGGTTCCAGACTAAGGAGGATTACTTTTTTTCATTAATGTTAATTGACCAGAATGAATGATATGTTTGTAAAAGCATTACAGATTTCCACAACTCAGATGGTTTAGTGGTACATTGCTGTGATTGTAGTGCATAGCATACTGGGTTTGAGACTTGGCACAGCTGATTATTTTGTTCCCGGGCAGAACAAGGGCTGATGGAGACAGAGTGATTAAGGCACTTTTAAGCAGTTGTAAGTAGGTTTGGGTGGTTTTGTGCAGAGCTAAGTGATGCTAACAGATGGTTAAGCCCTGTTAGCTTCGCTTAGCACCGCTTACTCCTGCTTACACCCGTGCTAATTTTCTTTAAAGAAAAGAAAAAAGGGTGATAGGAAAGTGGTGAAATGGGGGAAAGCAGAGGGTAAAACATTATAAAAAGCAGCTAGGGATGTGCAGGGCGGATGTAGGAAAGGACTATAGCTCTACATTTCTTTGATAGCAACTGCTGTGCATTGCATGTATAGAATTTGGAATTTACAGCCTCACACCCCACAGGGAGGGGTGTTGGCAACAGACATTTGCAGAGTAATCAGTGGGTTGATTGATTAGTTTCACTGTACATAGGGTTGAAATGTAGAGCTATGTATCGGGCAATGTTTTTTTTGCGGGACAGAGACAGATGCCATTTTTTTTAAGCTGAGAGTGGGATGTTGGGGAAGGGCTGCAGGTATGTTTGGGAAGTAGGTCGGATGGGATAGGTTTCATTTGCAGACAGACAAGACACACAAGAGAGCAGAGTGTGGTGGTATATGACACATGAGGGGGGTAAACACCTTTGATGTGGAGGCTGGTTGGGAATCCAAAGCCCATGAGCCCCCAAATGGATACAGTGGGACTGACATACCACCCATGGGCAGTCATCACTGCTCCTTCATGGCCCCAAAGGTGGCTGTGCTGGGAGCTGGACTAGAGGGGCAGCTTGCCCCTTGAGGTGCATCAAGCAACCCTCAATCTGGTGCAGCTGCCCACCCAACTCTGTTCAGTTGGAGCTGCACACCAAACCGTGGACCTGACTTTGGGTGACAGACTCCTGTTTGCACCTGCTCCCAGAGACAGTTCCACCCAAAGGTGGAGCAGGACCAGCAGACGAGGAAGGTCTAGGTTGGGTCCCAGACATGCTGGGGCACAGTGCCATGGCCAGATGAGGTGGGACAGGAGGTTTTAAAGAATATGTTGGTTAGTCATGAAAAACACATTTCCAGATTAGTTATAACAGCATGCATGGGTGTTCCAATTAACCCCATAAAACGGATCTGAAATAGTTGCATAGCAAAATATACACATGCGTAAATGGAACAACAGTATGCATCGTAACAGCATGCCAGTGACACTGACAGGAGCAAGCCACCGACAATGGTATTTGAACAAGGTATGTTAATATGCAAACAATCAAATATATGAACAGTAATAGAATACAAGTCCCAACATTAGGTTTGGAGTAAAACATTCCCATAGTCTATGATTTTTAGTATTGATCCAGATGAGCAATGGGGGGAGAGGCAAAAAGTCCATTAACAACTGTTTATGCTTCTATTTACCACAACAGTACTGCTCAATACTTTATGGGTCTGCCTTCACTTTACTTCTGCCTATGGCCCATAGCTTCTTTAGCACATACATAACTATTAAACTGTCAGCCTGGAATGGTATGGGGCAAACTGTGATAACTCTGGGTGCATGACTGGAGGGGACTCGTACATGTCAGGGTTACATATTTGGTACAGGAGGGGTACTCTGAACTGCTGTTATGTAAGTGTGCTTCTGGCATATTTCAACTGGTTTCTTATCTGTGTCCAGGGTTATTGGCAGCAATGGCCACTAGCCGTGACAGTGTGACACTTGAGAGACATGTATCGGGAAAAATACATGTTGTATGTACCTATCCTGCTGTCATTTGCAGGCATGTGGTGGGACAGTTGAACAGTTGTACACAGTTTATTAGTATACCCTTCCCACAGCTACTACCAACATTTCCTTACATGTACCAACCTGTGGAGAAAATAGCTGTTAACACTACCTGACTGTTTTTACATTTATTCCTGATTCCTTTTGTGTATATATGCACACATCTTAGTACCACTCCCTGGATTATAACCATGTCTGTGTGTGCAGAATTAACAGCTAAGCTATTTCTCATCACACTGAGCTACTGGGGAACTGCTGTTTCTAGTTTCACTGATTTCTGTCTAATAGTCTCTTGGTTAGACAGTCTGAACTTGTAATCCTGTGATGCATGCATGGCAGATAGTTATTGTACTGTGCATTAATCCTTTGGATTACTACAGTCTGGAAAGCAAAGGTTAACACAAGGCAATGCTGGATGGAACACAATTTGAAACTTTACACGTTACTATTCAGGGTTCAGAGCTTAGGTCAGTATATATTTCACATTTCAGTTATATCTTGTTTTACATCTCCACCATCTAAGGTTATCTTACAGCAGGTTCGCAGAATAAGCTCAGTTAATGTATGCTGTCACAGCCACATTTGCTGTGAAGAATCTGTTTACATTCTAAATGTCTACAACAGCATACCAGAATAAACACAACAGTTTTTTTAGGTCGTTTTATTGCACATCAGTATTAGCCTGTCAAACATTTTTATTTATTCAGTTCACACAGTAACAGTATACCTACTAGCAGAAAGCAATGTACTCCTCCTTAGCTATTTTAACAATATACTGCAAATTAGATTTGTACCCATTCGATTCTCAGAGCATCTTTTGTGTGGAGTCTGCATGTCCTCCCCGCGGTCGTGTGGCGTTCGAAAGACATGCGTGAATGGGCGTGCCTTCATTGAAGGTTGGGCGTTGAGCTGGCACCTCAGCACCGCAAAAAATCTACTGCCAGTCATTAGTGGACCTGAGTTCCACTGTGGCGACCTCTAACAGGGAAAAGCCGAAAGAAGAACAACTCACCAGCCTGTTGGTGCAGCCTCAGCAGTCTGTCACCATGGGCTTCGATGTTCATAGCTCTCTCTGCTGCAGCTGTAGGGGAGAGAAACAAACATTATGCATACCTGTCTATCACATTCTCAGAGTAGTGTTTGCTACAACTATTTGATAGTGATACTTACTCACTACTGGTGCATTCCATGCCCATGCATCTTGGATCTACTGGGACAAGAGCACCCCCTTCTTCCACTTTTTGTCAGCATAATGATGCCGTACCTGCTCACCAGTCCGGGGTATGCCAGTAGCACTGGTGAGATCATGTGCGAGATGGTCCCAGGCCTTCGTTTTGTATTGTGAGCCCTGGTCCTAGCCCTGCAGCAGTCTCTTGTCATGTTTTTTGACAAGGAGTCCAGCCATGACCCTGAACTCCTCAATACTCCAGCGCTGTGCCTGAAAGTTCACTGCCTCTCCAATGCCAGACATGTTCCTGCAGAGATCAAACTAAACAGGTTATGGCTGTATTCCCACCTGCACAGTTTAAATAAGACCATATTCCCACCCTTTGCCAACATTGCACCATTTGTAAAATGCTGAGAAACTCGCTAAGATGGGTTGAACAGTGCTTAAAGTAGTAGTTGCTGAGCACTGCTTAACAGTGGGCAAATCCACTTGCTACTTGCTGCTTAGCAATCATGTGTAAGCGATGCTTAAACCTGGTAGGCATAGCTGGGCATGGCTGACCTTTGCTCACTTTTCATTTTAAAAAAATATCAGGATAATGGCTTCATTTAGTAGGTGTATTTGATTTACTTTACATGCTATCTCTATATGTGCTTTCATTACAGTAGCAAGGGGTGTGGCTATACTTTATGGGACATTTGCGTATACATGGGTGATTTCACATGTTACATGCACTCACACTTCCATTTTACACCAGCTATACTACCATGGTTGACAAAAAACAGTTTCTACATACTTTAAGTTGAAAAAAAAATCATTTTAACACTACTTTCCCATATAAAAATAACTTGTCTACCTTAGTACTCAGACCATGAATGCCTGCATGTAAAGTCAGTACTCTAACCACTACACTATCTCGGTTTAAGCATTTCAGCTGTATGTTTATCTTTATCTCCTATGGGATGTTTAAGCAATGCTAAACAGAGGGCCATAATGCGCACACCTGCTTAGCTATGCTTAAACATTTCTTAGCATGTAAAAAAAAAAAGATTTATTATATTATTATTATATTATTATGTTATATAGTGAGAATTGAGGTTTTCTGGCAAGTCATTGAAGACTTCAGTCAGGAAATAATGGCATACATTTGACTTTCAGGCTTCTATCCTCCAGAAATTCATGCTAATGCATATCCTGTTTTCTATCAACTTTCTAAGTTTGTGAGGGCTATATTTAAATAGTGCTCTTAGTTTTAGTGCTTTTCCCCCATTATTTGTGCTTTTGTCCACATGGACTGCTGTCAGGGAATAATGGCGTACATTTGACTTTCAGACTTCTATCATTTGGACTTTTCTGCTAATGCATGACCTGTTTTTTATCAACTTGCTAAGTTTGTGAGGGCAATATTTAGGATGTGTCCCTCTTTAGGGCTTTATCCCCCCATTATTTGTGCCTTTGTACACATTTCCAGCTTTAGCAGGTTGCGAGGTGTCATACGGCACTTTTACAATGCATACAAGGGAAGTACAGAATAACACTTATTTACATTATGATAGTATGCATCCTAAAAAGATGAAGGAGAATATTGTTAAAAGCCAGCTGTTTAGGGTCAGTAGATTGACTGATGATGAGAAGTTATCTTAAGAAGAAGGAATTGTATTATGCAATACATTTGAACAAATGAGGTGCCCAAGAAGAATAGTGAAAACATTATTTGAGAATGTTATAATGAGAAGAAGTACAGACTTCAAACCTTACAAATTAGAAGATAAAGTTTAAAAAAAATAAAAATAATCGCAGCAGTAAATATAAAACTGGCATGTTTTTGTTAAATTCATTAGATGATTCTGGGCATTAAAGCTATTATAAACAGCAACTAGAAATTTTAAAGTAGTTTTCCTGACATAAGAATAGTAGTGGAAACAACTCCATTTTTGTTAGTTGGGGTAAGAATTTAAAAGATATGTTTCAGCAGGGGTTAAATAGTTTAAAAAAAGAAGGTAGAGTATTAAGAAAAGTGATGTTTAAGTGTTATGACTGTAACTATTGCCATTATCTCAAAACTGATGTGATTCAGATTAGTATTAGAAGTGTGAAAATGAGGATTTCAGGTTATCACACTTGCAAGTCCAAGTTTGTAGCTTAACTGTTTGTACATCATGTCAATTATTTTATGTTGGGAGAACGACTAGAGAACAACTTTTGCGAATATATGAACATCTGCATACAACTGAGTTACAAATTAAAGAAAATGCTCATTCCAGACATCATCTGTTGTGTATGAGCAAATCTAGTGTCAGATTTAAAGAGATTAAAGAGGTCACTAATTTTCAGACAAGATTTGATGCAGAAGATGAATTAGACTGTAAGGAGTACTCTTGGTAGTTGAGGTTGGATGCCTGTGCCCCTCCAGGCTTGAATGATAAAGAACATTTTAAAGCTTTTTTGAAAAAGAGGAAATTGAGGCATTGATTAAGTCATGTGGCATAGTTTGGTATTTACATGACTCATTGCTGTTTTAACATCAGTCTGAAGAATTAGCATTAGAGACAAAAGCAGTTAATAAATATATATATATATATATTTTTATTTTTAGGTTGTTTTATTTTATTGTTTTATGCAGTTTGACCTCTGGATTTTCCTGTGATTTATTCTAGTAGATCACTCCATTAGTAGTTGCCTGTCACTACCTTCCAATACATTTTGTCAATAGTTTTATTTGTCTCATCTCATTTTTCATATAATCAATTTCAAAATAGCTGATGCTGTCAAAATTATAATGGGCCTGAAAAGTCAAAAAGCAGTGCTATTGATGAAAAGCTAACATTTATCCAGACTATCTTTCTGCAAAATACAGTGATCAGTAGTGAAACATCTGTAGAACGGTGCCTGTTCAGTTGACCAGTTGACTTAGTTCCAAAGAAACGTTTTTGCTCCCATGAAGGTGTAACAATGCTAAGGGCACTATTACTGCTCAAATATATTAACCATTACTACTTACAGTAGCATAAATCACTGTTTGTCAAGCTGTGTCTGTAGATTTATTAAAAGCCTTTAACACAGAAAATCATGAATGATTGAGCAAAGGGTTATTGCCCACTGATGTCAACAGTAAATCTCTCAAACAGATCATTTAAGGATAAAATTCTGGATGTCACCTCTCACTTCACCCAATTTATGTGTCCAACAAGGATAGGTTAATTGGTTTGGTGAACAACTTCAACACTTATTAGTCATCAAGGGGCTTGATGCTATGGAGTGCATGTTAGAACTTGTGGGTTCCCATGTAGTCATCCAATTTCTTCTTTAAGATATGGATTGATGGACTGAGTTATAGAAATAGGAGTCTTGCAGCTATGAAGTTATCATGTTTCATGACTTGGTTGATATTAATTTTTGTTAAGGCCAAATACCCTCTTATGTACAGGTCACTGGGGGTTAGTATTCCTAGCAAAGAATTTCAAATAGTAAGTGATCTTTTAATGTGCTATATGTCAGTCATATATCTCCTTTAAGAAGGTGATAACATACAGACAGAAAATATAGTTTCTGTAGTCTTTCACTAAGATACAAAGAAAATAGTGACTTTCTGCAGTATTTGCTATAGGACAAGCCTTGAAGCCCTTCAATACTTTTTGTAGGGGAATCTTTAGATTTTTTTCCAGTTCCAAAAGATGTCATGTGAGTACGTTACAGGACAGGGTGCAGTACTATACAATTGGTCTGATCAGGTTTGAATAAAAGGGGGTAATTACATCTGTGGCACATCTCTTAACCCCGCTGAGGATCCAGTGGGAAACATGGTAGGTTTTGCAGATGGTATTGGTTATATCATCTACTGGGACAATTTGTTTTCGTTGCTCATCAATACTGTGTATAGCTAGTGGGGGTGTCATTCCAAATGCCAAGACTGTTACATTTTTTGGTACTGAAGGTAAGGTCATGTCTGTACTGTTCATGTGTAACATTAAGTGCTGTTTGAAGGAAAGTGGTGGTAAAGGATTAAAGACACTGTTCCCAAGTCTGCTCTCATCTACATATTTAGCAATACAGATGCTGGAGTCAGTTCTGAAATCTGACAAAAGATATTTAAAGGCAAAACAGGAGTAGCCCAAGGGCAGAAATTTGAGAGACTTTACTAGATTCAGGGGATAGTGAGTATGGATTCCTCCTGTTCTTACCATTTGTGTCCAACCTTGTAGCCAATTGTAAACTCAAGTTATTATGGCTTTGTTTATCTTTAGATCCATAACATATGACTCTGTTATGGGGTATAGTGTCAGATGCATTAGCCAGATGATGGTAGGCTGCATGGATTGATACTGCTTCATCCAGGGAGTGCCTAGCCCCATCATACAGATGGATAGAGTCCTGATTATGACCCAGATAATCTCTGTGCAGTTAGTGACAAAGGTGCTGGTGGGTCAGTGCAGACAAGGATTTTAGAGAGTGACTGATTTCTGATGGGCCATCCAAGAGGGAGGAGACTGTATTTATTGGTTCTGTTATGATTACATCATTTTGTTCCAAAACCCTGCATAATTATTTCTCATCCTTCATATTTCAGGTATGGTTGTAGAAGACCTTATTATTTCTCCTGTTTTGATAGGAAGCTTCACATTGAATGAAATGTTCTTTTTTTGATTGATTTGGTGAGTTATTTTTGGGGATGGAGTTGACCTTAGCCTTGTTGCACTGGGTTGAGTAAAGTTTGAAGCCATTATATGCTCTGTAATTTTTGGATTAATAACCTGTTGATTTTTGTAACTCCACTATGTAGTTCTGTTGCAGAGTTTTTCACTCTATATGCATGTCTCATGAGAATAAATTTATCAGTGCTGTTATGTAAAATGGTACAGATGGCCATGGATGATTCATTTATAGGCTGCGAGGTGTGCCCTAATTAGCTGATTGATAATAAATGTTCAGCTCACCATGACTGCTCTTTGAAAAAAAAAAAACCCTTAAATATGGTATAATTTTTGTTAGGTTCAATTTGTGTTACATGAAGAATGACATGGCATGGTGGTCATAGAGCAAAAAAAAAAGTGTGTGTGTGTGTGGGGGCTGGCGGCAGCATTTAACGCTTATCACCACTGACAAGATTGATTGTCAGGATGATATTTAATATGTTTTCCCCATTATTAGCATTTTTACAAGTTGTTCAAGATATTTAAAATATATGAAGCATAGTAGTTTTTGTGCCTAATTATTTGTTGAGGCACAGTTATCCTAGTTAGTGGGTCTATACATGGTCTACTGTTTTCATTGTTCATGCCCACAAGTAATAGGTGCTTTAAGGCTGTCACTTACACATATAACTAGACAGCCTAGTTTTCTGACACTAGTTTTCCCAAAGATGACTGTGGCAGCTTTCAGAATCCAGAACAGACTGTTGTGTCAATAAATCTCAACCCTCAGTTTATTGCTTTGTCTATTAAGTTTGTTTTCTTCTTGTTTTCCCTTGTTTTATAGAGTGCTATTTTAAGGATTGTTTTTCTTTGAGTTTGCAACATTCCAGTTTGGTATTTCTTTTTATGAGATCTAGGTAAGATTAACTATGAACTGTGTGTGTGTGTGTGTGTGTGTGTGTGTGTGTGTGTGTGTGTGTGTGTGTGTGTGTGTGTGTGTGTGTGTGTGTGTGTGTGTGTGTAGGGACGGGGCACTGATTTTGTGTTTAGGGTGCTAGGGAACAGAGCTTCCAAGATAGATGCACACTGATCAACAGCTTAATTTCAGCTCTTCCAATGTAAAAGAAGAAATTGAGAAATAACAGCCAGTGATATTGTCAGCTTGAGTAAAATTCAGTTATTGGCTTGTATGCGCACTGCCTGGATGCTAGCAAGAAGGACTATAGAAAAACTGAAAAAAAAAGCCATCAGAAAAGGTGAAGAGAAAACACTGAGAAGAATCCTGCAGCTGTTCAGCAAAAAAAAAAAACAATTCAAGCTTCAGCTTTGGAAAAAGAGAATGCTTCAAGTAATTTAGAGGAAAAAATAAATCAAATATACTCAGAGGTGATTACCTCATCAACCCTGAGTACCATCTCATAGCACCTCTGTGCTTAATCCGAGCATGCTGAGATGTTAGTAATTGAATGATGTTACCCTGGAGTGCCTTCCACAAGCGCAACTTACTTCCCAGTCTTATTGCAGCAATATTTTGTGAAAACTAAGTTGAAAAAGTAACTGAACGTTGTCAGTTGCCTTCTCACCTTAGGTTTCACACTGCAGTAATCATATGCTTATATTTAATTTATTTGAGTAAGTTGGCTTAGCATGCAATGTGTTTTCCTCTGCTTACACCAAGCCTATTCTGTCTGCATTCCCTGAAGCAAGTGATGGCAGCCAGTCAGAGTAGCGAAATCCAAGCCACTACTTGCATAATAGCTCCACCCCCCCCCCCTGTGATGCCCATGCCCTGGCCCAGCAATCAAGAAGCCTCAATCCTCACCACTAACATTAGTGAGGGGCGTCTCATATAGGAGGAAAGGATAAAAAATACACACAGTAAAGTGCAGTTTCCCTTAAGAGCACACAGAGATCACAGTCAGTCCAGGGCTGGTCACTCCCTTGCTCTCCAGGTCCCCAATAAGACTCCCCACTGGCACAACTATAGGGTCCAGATCTCAGCTAGCTGGGCAAGGTAAAATCTCCAGCACCCTCTCTGTCCAGCCAGTGCTTTGTGTCCCTGCCTAAGTAGCTGACACACACACACACACTTTGAGATAAGAGTATATACAACCATACAGACACTTCTGGGGAATGTTGGCACAGGTTCTCCAGCTGTGCCCCTTTTACCCAGACTATATGGTAGAAATCACTGCCACCACCCAGCTAATATTTATCAGCTACTCAAAGGCCCTTAAAAGGATGTCCAATTATTACTGTGCAATATTATTATCCAATTGGTAATATAACTAAACAGTCAAGGCTTATTAGAGTGACTTGTACAGGATCCTTATATACATGCAATGTACTCTTAGAGCTTAAATTATCTCTACACAAAACAGCCACAGTTAAAAGGTTTAAACATGTTTAATAATAAATAATAAAAACACAAGACAATACTTCTTACTACTCAGTGCTAGTCAGGAGTTCAGAGATCACAGAGAAATAGTTAAAATAATTCAGTAGTACAGTTCTGACATCACAGAAAAACACTTGGTATAATCTTTCTAGTTTATAGCTATTTCTAAGAGAAAACACAAGTGTAAGATAACTTACATAAAGAAACAGGCAGAGTGCTGATGAGTTGGATGGTCAAGACAAAAATGCTTAATGCCTTCTGATTCTCTCTGTTTAAATTGCTATCTTCAGTCCTGATTCCCATTACATAATTTTTCACATTTTCCTGGGGTTCCCAGGCTAACAGATACTACATTCTTTTGTTATTTTGCACCTGCAGGAAGCTACATTAGTAAAAGACATTCCATATGTAAATTCTAGCAATTATTCCTTAAGTTAAAACAATATAAAGAATGTGCTAGCCCAGATGGAATGACTCCGAATCTTTAGCTTCAAAGGACAGACATGAAGTAATTTTAACTTCAAAGGACAGACATGAAATGCTTGTCTTAGCTTTCTTTACAGCAGAGGGCAATGTTGCTACATTTTTTGAAGTTCAACATTTCACAGCATATTCTTTCATTTAAGAAAACAAGCCTGCATTTCAACATTTCACAGTATTTTCTTTCAATTAAGAAAACAAGTCTGTAGTTCAACAGTCATATTTACAAATGACAGAATTATCTATAAAATTCTATCTGGGTAGGCTGGCAGACTTCGTATCCCCCCCTGGAGAACTCAAGCTAGTTTTACAAGTGACCCTTGAGAAACGCTGCTTGAGAGGATTAGATCTATCTGAGTGTACCTTACCACATTCCCTGTCTTGAGAGCCCATCTGCATTGGCATTGCTAACCTCCCTGCGGTGCTGCACTGAAATATCATATGCTTGCAACCCTAGGCTCTAGCTTAGCAACTTGGGATTTTGCTGGCTGGCTCTGTTTAACCATATTAGGGGGCTGTGATCGGTCATTACAATGAATTTCCTTCCATACAGATAAGGCTGAAGTTTTCTGCAGTGCCCACACTATGGCTAGACATTCCTTATTTACAGCTGCATAGCATTCCTCCCTGGGTTGGAGTGTATGACTGAGATAAACCAATGGGTGCTCTTCTCCCCTCTGAAGAAATCTGGCTAAGTACAGCCCCCACCCCATGGTTTGAAACATCCACCTGCACAACAAATTCTTTGCTGTAATCTGGACTGGCTAACACAGGGGATCCTCCCAAAGCTTCTTTAAGCTTCTGGAATGCCTGCTTACATGCTAGGATCCACACTACCTTATCTGGTCTGTTCTTCCTTGTCAGGTCTGTGAGGGGAGCAGCTATGGTACTATAACTAGGGATGAACTTTCAGTAGTATCCTGCTGTCCCTAAAAATGCCCTCACATGCTTCTTGGTAACAGGTGCAGGCCATGCCTGAATGGCTTTCACTTTGGCAGGTTCTGGCCTTATCTTCCCACTCCCCACTCTATGTCCTAGGTAGGAGACCTCTGCCATATCCACCTGATATTTGCTCGGCTTAATGGTCAACCCTGTCCTCTGTAGTCTGCCCAGCACCTCCCTGACATGCTGAAGGTGATATGGCCAGAAATGGCTGTAGATGGCAATATCATGTAGGTAAGCAAGGGCAAACCCTCCTGCTCCTGCTAGGATATGATCCACCAGCGTCTGGAAAGCTGCTGGGGCATTCTTCATCCCAAGGGGCATCTTTGTGAACTCATACAAGCCAAAAGGTGTCACAAAGGCTGACTTCTCTCTAGCACTGGGAGTCAAGGGCACCTGCCAGTAACCCTTGGTAAGATCAATGGTTGTAAGATACTTAGCCCCACCCAGCTGCTCTTGGGCCACATCTGTCCTAGGCATGGGGTAAGCATCTGACTCTGTGTGACTATTTAATTTACTGTAGTCCACACAGAACATGGGGCTACCATCCTTCTTTGGCACCAGCACAACTGGGGAAGCCCAGGGACTGTTGGACTCTTGAATCACCCCTAGTTCCAACATCTCCTGTACCTTCTCCCTCAGAGTCTGTTTGACTCTCTCAGGCACTTTATAAGGGGACTACCTAATAGGCCTTTGGGGTCATGTGTCCACCTGGTGCTGCCCCAGGTGGGTGCACCCTGGTTTCCCAGTGAACATGTCCCCAAATTCCTGCAACACTGCTCAGATTTCTCAAACCTGGGTAAGAGATAGCTGCTGGGACATTGCTACCCCTTCTACTGAGGAGTCAGCCCAACTCTCACTGAGAAGATCAGTCCCCAGATCTCCCTCAGACTCTTCCTGCAATCCACTGCAAATGCTCAGCACAAGGGCCTCCCTATCATGGTAAGGTTTCATCATGTTAACATGGTTCAATTTGTGTCCCTGCCATCTGCCTAGCAGTTCCACCATGTAGTTAATATCACTTAACTTTCTTACCACCTTGTAGGGTCCTTCCCAAGCTGCTTGCAGCTTGTTGTGTCTGACAGGAATGAGAACCATTACCTGTTGTCCCACAACATACTCTCTAGCTCGAGCATTCCTGTCATACCAGACCTTTTTCTGTTGTTGGGCTTCTGCCAGGTTCTCTTGAGCCAAACCCATGAGTTCCCTGAGTCTTGTCCTGAGGTGTTAGGATGTATGCCACAACAGACTCCTTGTGAGACTTGCACTCACCTTCCGACTCATCTTGAATTCAATCTAGAGGTTCCCTCACCCTATGCCCATACAGCAACACAAAGGGTGAAAAACCTGTGGATTTCTGGGGAACCTCTCTGTAAGCAAACAACAGATGGGGGCATATATTTGTCTCACTCCCTCCTAAACTGATCTGCAAATGCAGTAGCATGGACTTGATTGTAGAGTTTAACCTCTCAAGAAGACCATTAGCCTGGGGATGGTAGGGGGTGGTCTTCATGTTCTCCACCCTACAGGACTTCCACAGACAAGCCAGCAGGTCTGACATGAAATTGGCACCTCTGTCAGTCAGTATTTCTTTTGGGAAACCTATCCTGCTGAAAAAGCATTTGCCACCTTCTCTGCCTCAATGGAGAACAAAGCCACTGCCTCAGGGTATCATGTAGCATAATCCACTACCACTAGTATATACTTTTTCCCTGTTGAACTTGGGGTACTCAGAGGACCCACAATATCCATAGCTACCCTCTGAAATGGCTTCTTAATCACAAGCAAAGGCAAGGAGCTCTCACCTTGTCTCCTGCCTTGCCTACCTTTTGGCACTGTTCACAGGTCCTGCAGTACCCTGTTACATCTCTGGAAATTCCAGGCCAATAGAAGGTCTGCATAATACATTTCTTTGTAAGTTTTATGCCCATATGACCTGCAAAGGGAATATCATGGGCTATGGCTAGAAGCACCAGATGGTAGGCTCTAGGCACTATCAACTGCTGTACTCTCTCACCTTCTAGCCCTCCCTCAGGGGTCCACTCTCTGTACAGTGACCCTTTGTCCCAGTATACAGATTCCCCCTTTCTTTGAGAATCAGGTGCCTCCCTAGCTACCTGCCTCAGGCCTTGCAATGTAGGGTCTGAGAGCTGAGCCTGACTCAACTCTCTCCTTGTAACCCTTCCCAACTCCCCTTTCCACAGGAAGTCTGGCATCCTCTGACAGTGGTGCCTCACTGTCAGCCTGGGTACTACTACTCACCTCCACCTTTGCAGTCACTCTGTCCAAGGGACCATCAGTACCCCCAAGCAGCTGTGGCTCACCTTCAGGCTCACTGCTACAGGGTAGCTTCCTCCCTGAAGTAACCTCCTCACCAGTCCTGGCTGCAAGTATGCAGTCTGTCTGGGTCTCCCCCCAGACCCACATGCTTGTCTCTTAGCCTGACTGCGTGTAACTGCATAAGCACATGGTACTGCCTCATCCAAATCCTTCTCTCTCAGGACATCTGCAGGATAGTAGTTTAGTACCCCTGTTGTCTCACAACAACCTACTACTGGCATTATGTCTTTCCCACTTACTGGCTCCCTCACCTTTTATTCCCCACCTTGCCTCTGTGGACACCTGTATACCACATGGCCCCACTGGTTACATTCAAAACATTTAACCCTAGCTCCTGGATGTGTACCTGGACTAGTGGCTTCCCCTGCTACTGGCAGATTCTGTTGGGGCAGTCTGTGCTGCCCGCCATGGGTTCCTTTAGACCCATGGGCAGTACTGGTGGTCCCCTTCCTTTGCAGGGCGGCTCTGCTTGCCAGGTATAGGTCTCCCTTCTTCCCCAACTCATCCGAAGTAGCACACTGTCTATCAGCTAACTAGATCCTCATGTCCTCAGGCAAAGTGCTAAGGGCTTGTTCCCTCACCAAAGGGTCTGCCAGCCCTTCAAAGGTGGTGACCTGACATCCACTCACCCACCTATGGAAATAAGTGTTCAGTTCAGGAACATATTCATAGACACTTTCATCTGCCTTGCGTCTATGCTCACAAAACCTTTTCCTATACATTTCAGGTGTTAGCTTAAAAAACTCTAATAGACAATTTTTACAGCAGTATAATCACAACATGCAACATCAGACATTTTAGACAATACAGTTACAGATTTTACCATGGAATAAGGGGGTCAGGAACCGTACCCAGAGCCTTTGGTCAATCCCATGCTGTTTGCATACCCTCTCAAACATATGAATGAAACTATCAAAATTATCCCCCTCTTTAAACTGCGGAAGAAATTTACTGACCTGTTGTGCTTCTGGGGTCCAGTTACTCCCTTCCCCATTACCTCCATGACTCTGGTGAAGAGTCAGCATTTTTCTCTCATGCTTCCTCTGCCTCTCCTTTTCTTCGGCTTCTATCTCAAAATGCCTGGCCTCCAACTCAAGTCTCTTTAGCTCCAGATGGATTTTTAAGTCCTCTGTAGAAAGGTTGAGCTGTCCATTCTCTGAGGGTATGATATCTCCACTGCCATTCTGATTGTCCTCCTGTTGCTGTTTTTTTGATGCAGCTATAACCAAGGCTGCAATCAGGTCTGCCTTATTCAGGTTTCCATGGACCAGTCCCCTGTCCTGGCAGATCTCTGCCAGCTGGCTCCTTGGCAGCTTTCCATACTCCTCTGCTGACATGCTGCCTGCTCACCCTGACTAACTAAGCTAACAAAAGAAATAAAACAATTGTGATCTGAAGTCTGAGTATTCACTGTGTGGCTGTTTTAGAGTACAAAACACCTTCAAAACTCACTGTATACAAGCTACAGGAATTCACTCTACCCACACCACTACAAGCCAATTAGTATTTGCCACCAATTAATATGTGATGTGAATATCCCACTGCTGTCAAACAATTAATATGGTGTGGATATCCCAACCAATGCCACTAATTAATATGTGACGTCCGTGCCCTGGCCCAGCAATCAGGGAGCCTCAATCCTCACCCCTAACACCAGTGAGAGGCATCTCATGTAGGAGGAAAGGACAACAAATACACACAGTAAAGTGCAATTTCCCTTAAGAGCAAACAGAGATCACAGTCAGTCCAGGGCTAGTCACTCCCTTGCTCTCCAGGTCCCCAATAAGACTCCCCACTGGCACAGCTATAGGGTGCAGATCTCAGCCAGCTGGACAAGCTAAAATCTCCAGCACACTCTCTGTCCAACCAGTGCTTCATGTCTCTACCCAAGTAGCTGACACACACACACTTTGAGATAAGAGTATATACAACCATACAGACACTTCTGGGGAAGGTTGGTACAGGTTCTCCAGCTGTGTCCCTTTTACCCAGACTATATGGTAGAAATCACTGCCACCACCCATCTAATATTTATCAGCTACTCAAGGCCCTTAAAACGGTGTCCAATTATTACTGTGCAATATTATTATCCAATTGTAGTAGTATAACTAAACAGTCAAGCCTTATTAGAGTGACTTATACAGGATCCTTATATACATGCAATGTACTCTTAGAGCTTAACTTATCTCTACACAAAACAGCCACAGTTAAAAGGTTTAAACATATTTAATAATAAATAATAAAAACACAAGACAATAGTTCTTACTATGCAGTGCTAATCAACAGTTCAGAGATCACAGATAAATACATAAAATAATTCAGTATTACAGTTCTGACATTACAGAAAAACTCTTAGTCTAATCTTTCTAGTTTCTAGTTATTTCTAAGAGAAAGCACAAGTCTAAGGTAACTTACATAAAGAAACAGGCAGAGTGCTGATGAGTTGGATGGTCGAGACAAAAATGCTTAATGCCTTCTGTTTCTCTCTGTTTAAATTGCTATCTTCAGTCCTGATTCCCATTACATAATTTTTCACACTTTCCTGGAGTTCCCATGCTAACAGATACTATGTTCTTTTGTTATCTTACATCTGCAGGAAGCTACATCAATAAAAGACATTCCACGTGTAAACTCTAGCAATTATTCCTTAAGTTAAAACAATAGAAAGAATGTGCTAGCCCAAATGGAATGACTCCAAATCTTTAGCTTCAAAGGACAGACATGAAGTAATCTTAACTTCAAAGGACAGACATGAAATGCTTGTCTTAGCTTTCTTTACAGCAGAGGGCAATGTTGTTACATTTTTTTGAAGTTCAATATTTCACAGCACATTCTTTTATTTAAGAAAACAAGCCTGTATTTCAACATTTCACAATATTTTCTTTCAACTAAGAAAACAAGTCTGTAGTTCAACATTCATATTTACAAATGATAGAATTATTTATAAAATTCTATCTGGCTAGGCTGGCAGTCTTCACACCCCAAAACTTGTTTCCATTGTTTTTTAAGAATAAATAAAGGGGTCCAGCAGCAGATATTCCCTTCTTTTATTCTAACATTTGAAATATTTACTTGCATTGCTGCTGGAGCCCTCTATGTCTTGTGCTGATCTGTCGGCAATGGAGCCTGTTTTCCCTAGAAGATATCTTGAAGCAGTGAAGTATTCCAGCCTATGGAACTGGAGTTTGTATGAGTGTGTAAGTTCCTAACTCTAACTGTTTATCAGCCATTTGGAGGTGTGGGCAGAATGTACAGCTGTCCCGTTATACGTATCAGTAGCAAAGAGACGTGGTCCTGCTTCTGAAAGATAGCGTGTGCCTTGTGCTTTCATCTAATTTTACACATATATGATACCTGTCACATTTTTTTAGGAGTACCAGACTTTAGTTGTTTACCGACTGTTTGGGGGTGTGGGCAGAATCTACAGCTGTTCCATCTCAGGAATATTCCTTGAGCCAATACCATACTCCTTTTGTGTTTTCCAAATATAGAGATGTCATGATAGAATTTGTACATTCTATCGATTCCTTCTAATACTTGATGCATTGCACTTTGGAATTTTCATCTGAATGATGTCAAAAGCAAGTAAATTATGTAGTCTTAAAATGTATGTTGAAAAATTTGTGTTTTGTTGTTTGGTTGGAACCCTAACTGGTAGTGTCAGGTTCTCAGATCTTGACTGCTGAATATCCAGGTTCCATTCTCATCTAAAATATGTTGTCTACTGTGAATGTTGTCTCTCATCCTTGAAACAGCTCATCTGGTTATTCGCATAGTAGCAATGATTTTGTCCTGGTTGAAATTTTGGCTTAGGTGGAATAACTGATACCTAAGTTGGTGGCCCAACCTCTTTTTGTATATTATCTTCTCCTTGTTCACTAGTTATTTCTTTATATTGTTCCTGGTATAATTCTATGATGTTGCCAGACCAGCTTTACTGATATATTCATATGCAGTATTATTTTTAATTTTTTTTACTTTATCTATGCCTTTAAATATTTATGCAAACTCATTTTAAAGTTTATCTGCCACAAATTTCTGTTTTACAGAATTAAAACGCCAAGCACCACCAATCCAATAGATAAGGAACCGGAAAAACACTGCAGCTCGTACACAGAGAGTAAAAAGAAGTAGTTTATTCCACAATAGTTAAGCGCTTTCGGCTGGACAGTTCAGCCTTCTTCAGAAGAAACACTCTCTGTGTACGAGCTGCAGTGTTTTTCCGGTTCCTTAACTATTGTTTTACAGAATTGTATGATGATCAAGCCTAATGTTTAGCAGTAGATTTACAGTGACAACATTTCAGTACATTGCAGAGCATATTTTTCTGTCTTTATTTTATTTATTGCTGTTACTATGCTTTACAGTGGAAGATTTTTCATGTTATAGATTACAAAGAGGTGCATACAACTGAAGAAAATATATCATTTATAACATTTTTGTACTACTGAGCATATAAAAACTGTTACAAGTATGCTCTTTATGCAGACATTTGTACTTGGCCTTTTTGGATGTATATTAATTAAGCAATAACTGACGACGTGGTGTGCTATATTGAAGATTTACCCACGGTTGTCGTGATTAAATAAAGCCAACCGTGGGTAAATCTTCAATATACCACAACCACAGAGTTGGTTATTACTGTTATACAATGACATTATTTAAAAAAAAATAGTTTTCTTAAATAATGTTTTTGTATAATGGGGCATTACTGTTCTTCCGCCGGTGGTGGTATACTGCTTCCTTGTGTTGATGTACTGTGTATGTATATGGGACTTGTGTTCCCACACATACCCATCAATGCTTTGAAATGGAAGCAACAGAGAAAAGAAAGTCTCCGTTGCTCCGTTTTTTTTTTTTTTTTTTTTAATTAAAAAAAAAGTTTTGGACACTTTATACCAACAGAAAAAAGTTCAGGCAACCGGACCTTTTTCCATTGGTATATTATGGGATTTACAACGGGCACGCTGGCCAATCAGCATGCACATTTTGGAATATTAATGGGGGGGGGGTCATTGTATAATTCTTTATACACAATTCTCTTTGCTATTATTGTGCATGATCTTTTCTTGTACTTTTCTTTCACTTGCAAATTTATTGATTGACTTTTCTTTTGTGTTTTATTAAACGTTTCAGCATTCCTGGTGGATCTGATTTGGTTTTAAATGTTTGGCCTATACTACAAGAGTTTTTCATTTGCTGGACAGATGTTCTTGTGAGGGTACTTATTTTCAATATTATGGCACATCCAATTAATTAGTGACGTTTTGTATTACTCCTCTTTGGGTTTTGTGTATGCTTACCAAACGTTCCAGTTGTCTGAATGCCAGCTACTGCATGCACACATGACCACAGTTCTGCTTTGATGCCTTGGTCTGGTTTTCAAATTTCTGAATGATCATGCTATGGACAATATTTCTGCCTTTGTCAGCAATGTATAGACTTTAGATGAGAGGAAAGGCTCAGCAATATACAAGTATTATACAACTTTTACTGAATTACTCTTAGCTTTTCCTGACAGATGGTAATGACTCAGTATTACAGAATACCTGCACTAGTAATGTAATGAATGTTTGCTCAAAATGTTATGTGCCGCAATTATCACCTTTGCATGAGCATGCAGAATCTTGCAGTAATGACATGCAAGTCATTATCATATTATTTGTGCAGTTGCAGTATAACAATGAGTCATTATCACTTGTCAGGTAAAACCATCAGCAGCTGTCACTGTTATTTACATTATAAAAGTCATTACCACATTGCAATCACAGGTATGGAACACTCCAGATGTTTTTGAATGCCACTGATATTTTTCATATTTTAGTGTAAAAGTCTGCTAAGGAACTTGTCAACATGCTGAGTAAAACCCTCATTTTACTATGCTAAAAGAACTGTCTCTGCTGTACACATGTACATATATCACAGTTTGCTTATGGCGTAGGTTGTGAAATTTTTACATGTTTTCATATTTTGGTAAATAACTTTGCTAGGGAACATGTCAACATGCTGAGTAAGAACTCAGTTTGAAGGCAGTAGTAGTACTTACATGATAAAAGAACATTATCTCTGTGCTGTACGCATTTACAGTTATCATAGTTTGTTTATGACTTTGGTTATGAAAATTATGATTTTTTTTTATTTTGGTAAATAACTTTGCTAAGGAACATGTCAACATGTTGAGCAAGACCTCATTTTGAAGACAGTATTTGTACTTACAAGATGGAAGAAGAATTGTGTCTGTATGTTGTACACATGTACAGAAATCAGTTTGTTTAGGACTTTGATTATAAAAATTATGATATTTTTCATATTTTGGTAAATAATTTTGTCAGGGAACATGTCAACATGCTCAGTAGTACCTCATTTTGAAGACAGTATTAGTATTTACAAGGTGGAAAATAACTGTATCTGTATATTGTACACATGTACAAATATCACAGTTTGTTTATGACTTAGGTTATGAGAATTATTATATTTTTCATATTTTTGGTAAATAACTTTGCTAGAGAACATGTCAACATGCTAAGTAATATCTCATTTTGAAGCTGACATTGAGCCACACAACTTGTACTCTGATATGTAGTCTCTGTCTTGTTACAGGTGATGAGATATTATGCTTTGTTTAATTATCAGATTATAAGAAACTTAATATTAATTATATTTATGTAAATATCTCAGTAAAAGAACATTGCACAGTATTGGCTAAGATATACTTTTAAAACTGACATTCATACAAATAAATTAATTACAAAGTGTATGGGTCTACATAGAATTTCACCAAGATATTATGATTTGTTTTACCAAAAAGGTAAAAAATATGCATAACTTCACCATTCCTTGGCAAATATTTGATAATGATTTAGATACACACTATCAACATTTACACCACTGGAAAGATCAGTATCTACTGAACAACGTTATCATTTTTAGTCTAGCTGTTATGGTTAAGGAGTTATGAACATTTGTTTTCTATATGGTATTACAAATGGATTAGCTGAAAAACAGCTCAGGCAGCACTGTTGTTCCTATGGTGTAAGTAAGCAGTCAGAATTTTCTGAGCTGCTGTGGAATAAATTAATTAAAATAAATGAGACATTGAAGGAGTATATCAACTCAATAACAAAAGGCTGAAAAATAGAAGCTTTAGCTAGCTATTCAGATGAACTGCTAAAACTGAAAAAAATTAGATGGTGAAATGAAGAAAAGGCTGAGTATAAAACTTTTCAAGAAGAGCTGTTTCAAAAAAGAGTAGAATTAGAAGACAGAACAGGTAGAGAAAATCTGAGATTTTTTGCCGTAACAGAGAAACTGGAAGGAACAGACTGTATTAACTTTATAAAAGCACAAATAAGCAACTGGATTCATATTTCACAGAA
The DNA here is from genome assembly GCF_019279795.1 of Protopterus annectens. Lineage (NCBI taxonomy): Eukaryota > Metazoa > Chordata > Ceratodontiformes > Protopteridae > Protopterus > Protopterus annectens. The sequence continues at coordinate 472,305,096 of NC_056730.1, forward strand.
GGACTTGTTAACTGAAAGAGGGCATCAAGTATCTGCTCCAAACCTGGACACAAGAAAGCAGCTAAGACCGCTAAAGATGCAGTCATACCAGCAGAAAGAGTTGATCCTGATAAAAGTGTGGCAGAAGAGAAAAGTATTAAAATGGGAGACAGCAGGGTGTTTCCAGAAAAGTATTATTCACTGTACACAAGGCAGAACAAGAACAAATTAATCCCAGCAGTTAGGGAATGTTGAGAGACAGGTGTAGGTTCAAGCTGTTGTATCTAGCTGCCTTCAGAATAATTTTTCCTGTGGGCTAAAAGACATTTTTGATGTTAAGGAGGAAATAAAAAAAGTTAATCCAAAAATAAAATGAGCCAGCAAACTGAATGTGATTCTGCTTCTCATTCATCTGGCAATAAAGCTCATATAGAATCTTTGACAGTGAAACCTTTTCCAGTGTTCCAAAGAAAAATACTTGATAGACCTAAAATGCACAAGAGTTGACTAGAAGAATCAGGACAACCTTGGACATGAGCCAGAGTCTGGTGTTGGGAGATGGTGATGAACAGGAAGAAGACTAGCAACACTGAAATTAGTGAATAAATGGGAGACTATAAATCATAATTCATATTTGTGAACTATGGCTTTGCAAGAAATAGTGGCTGACAAAGACTAGACTTTTGTTGACTTTGTTAAACTTATGGGGTGGACAGTAAAATATGTACCCCAAGTTATATCATTAATGTTCAGAACAAGAGGAAAAAGTAACTAAGTAAACACATTTTTGTTCTTAGTATTTGTATGAAACATTTAATTATATAAACTGTGTGTTAATGTAGCAAAGCAGGTTTGTGTAGTCTGTAGTCAGGAGTATTTTAAATGTGGAAGAGTCTTTTTAGTGGCTGTTGTATGTGTGAAAGATATTAAACGAGTACTTTTTTTAGTTGTAAGAAATATGGGCTTCACAGTATAACAAGTGAAGAAAAGTTGGATAAAAGCAAGTTTAATGTTAATGTGCTGTGATCTTGGTCAGGGTGGAGTTTAAAAGTTCATTGATTATATCACATGTACAATTAAGATATTTTCTCTTATTTTTACAATGGTGAATGCCCTAGCTTAAGCTATAAATAAGTACTTTTTGTATGCAAGAAGGCTTGATAAATAAGACACACAGATGAAAGCCACTAAAATGCCAGATTTCTCTCATCTGCAAAGATATTGCCTTGTTTTTATTTTCTATTAGCAAATGTTCAGAGTGAGTCAAGAAATCTACAGCTGTAGACAATTGTGCATTCTATTTTGAATCAAATTTACAAAGATTAATTCCTGACTACTTCTACTTTTATGTGGAGATGAGCTGCTGTCTGCAGGTGCAAACAATTAATCTTGAGAGTTCTGGACATTCTTTGTTGAGAAAAATGCAAAATTTAAAGGTACAATGGCAGTTTATTGAAAAATAAAGTTTGAAGGTATGGGAAGTAAATAAAAGATAGCAGCCTTAATACGTTAATGCATTTAATAGAACAATGTACAATTTAGTTTTATTTAAAAAAAATCATTGCACTTTTTTCTTAGGGCTAAAAAATAATGCTTCTGAAAGCACACCAGCTGTTTTTCACTTCTGAGAGGGGACTAGAGATACTAAAAGAACAGAGAACAATCAATATAGGTAGAAACATAGGCTGTAGTATGTACTTTAGCATGGATAACCTTAATTTTAGGTAAGGTAATGTCTGTTGATGTAGCTGTTGATTTGAGGTAATTGTACCAATCGGGGGATTAAACTTAATTTTTTGAAGATGGACATATTTTATGTATGTGTTCTAAGTTAATAGGGGATTGGGGTGATTTGAAAATGTGTTCAGCTTTTTGTTTGAGGGTTTTTATTAAAACCAAATCTTCTTGAAAAATGTGAAATAGGTTTAAATGAGATGAGAAGAAACAAATGGATATAAAATCAGCCTGCCAAACTTAAGTGTGTGCATGTAACATGAAAGTTGGAAATACATGTGCAAAAATAAAAAAAAGCATAAAAATTCTGTATAATAAGTGGGAACAATGGCTTTCATCATATTGGCTATGCTATCCTTATTTACTTGGAATGTAAATGGCCATATAGGTATAGACAAAAAGGAAGTACTACTGAATTATATTAAGAAATGCAGAGTGCAAATAGCAGTGCTGCAAGAGACACATTTAGCAGCACTGCTATTTGCACTCTAGCTGGAATTTTAGAAAGAAATGAGCACATGGATTTGACTAAGAAAGGATTTCAGGATGGCTATTCATCAGAATATCATGAAAACAGGAAAATTGGTGTAATTATAATTATTGGTAGAGGGGCTTCAATAATGATAGAAGAGTGGGGAAAAATAATACTAGTAGATTTTTGGTAGTCAGGCGCTATTGACAAGGGAGAAAGATTAATATGACGTACTTACATTCCCCCAAAAACAGCTATTATGGAGCTTAAGGAAATTTGGGGAAAAATAATCAACTTTCAGCAGGGAATATTACTTACAGGTGGGGAGTGGAACTTGATTTGCAGTAGTTAGGATGTATCGAGGGACCTAGAAGGGAAAAATGTAACAAAAGAAGTTAGATTTCTGAAGAAATTTATGAAACAATTTGGTATGGATAATGTGAATTCAGTAACAGGAACTTGGACAGAATTTACATATTATTACCCAACAGTAACTGGGCTAGACTAAATAGAAATTATATTTCACAGAAACATGTACATTTAGTTGAAAGCTTTGATACACATTCAATAACTATTTCTGATCATGCACTATTAAAAAGCAAGATGAAAATGCAGGGTGATGAAGTAAAAATGAGACACTGGTCCTTTCCTACCTACCTGTTCATAACAGGAATTAAGGGAATAGGTACTGGAAATTATTCAAGAGTTATTAGAGAAGATAGAAATATCCTCAGACTTAATAGCGAGTAAGGGGGATAAAATAAAACCGTAGTTTACAAATAAAGCAGAAATAAAAAAGACAGATATTGTTAAGAAATAGGAATTACTTAGAGGGGGCTAACAAAGGTTTTAGTATTGCAGAATAGGGGGAAGCTCACAGAGCAAGAAAAGGCACAAATGCAGAATGCTGAAGAGAAAATAAGGAAGTACCTGGGTAGTATGCACTAGTTTTGAAGGACTGCTGTTAATCAGCTATTTTTTAATAACTCCAGAGCATGAACACTTTTAGCACAATTACTTAGGCAACAGAATGTAGAAAGGGTTGTAAGAAAACTTAGGGTGCCTGTAACAAAGAAAAATAATCAGAGGTCCTGTAAGGATATTAGAACTATTTCAGAAGGTTTAGGAAAAATTGTATAAAGCAGAGAGATGTGGAAAAGAAAGAGCACAAACAGAAATATTTTATAGAAGATTTAATTATGCCAAGTGTGATGAAAGGCGGTACTGTTAGCACAGCTAGCTGGAATTTTGTAAATAATTATATGCCATTTGTGAATATTAAATTCATTTATACAAGATGCTTGTCTTACAATGTATTAGAATTGTGGGTCATACAAGATGTTGGTGTCACAAATGTATTAGAACTGCATGTCATGTGTATATCAAACTGGTTTGTGCAGACGTTTGTGTTGAAAAGGTATTTGTAAAGTGCTTGTGTTTGAAGTGTAACTACTGTGTGACCTACTGCAGAAAACAAAAATGTACATGCACTATTGTAACTGTTTAAATGTATATGCTTTAACAGAGGAAACTGGAGGGTTAACCTCAGTCCAGCAAACTTTAAAAGAAATATCTGAAATTAAATCACTTTATATGCTAGGCCATAAAGATGATATCTCATAGGTTTTGAGGCAGCCAGATACAAAAAGTCAGCACTGGGAAGCTTTTGTATTGTCTTTGGGGTAAACTAAGTGCTAATCTGGAAGCATAGAGATATGCAATTGTTTTATGACTTCCAGTACCTGCCAAAGATCTGAGCAAAAGCCCTTGTGTGTGTATTTTTATTGGTAGATGCTAAATGCTGCCAGATTCCAGCAAGGGGGGTTTTGCATAAAAACTAGAAGTCAGATGACCAGAAATTATGTCACTCTGCAAGCTATCCCAGCAGTAATATTTCAGATATTAATTTGAGAGGTCTCTTAGAGAGACTGAACATTTTGTATTCTGTCTTTGGCCTGACAACAACAAGAAGGACCACTCACTACATCATCTGCCTTGCTTTATTAAGTAAGTTATTAGAGTATAGTAACTCACTTAAATACAATCAGGAATATATTGAAGCTTAGTTTAGATATTTTTTCTTTATTTGTCTGAGCCTGTTCTGCAATGTTGTTTTGAATATTTCCTGTGATTTGAACTCTGATGTCACTGTGAATGTATATTTAGTATTGCTTTGTTCTTTTATTATTTATTATCAAATATATTTAAACCTTTCATTGTGGCTGATCTTTGTAGAGATAGTTAAGTTTTGAGAGTACTTCATATTTATTTGGTGACACTGTGTGGACCTCTCCTAATAGCCTTGCTCTTGGCCACACTACCATTTGTATTAATATTAATTTTACACAGTAAAATTGGACATCCTTTGTTAAGGGCCTTAAAGTAGCTGGAGAGGGGTTCTCATGGCAGTGGTAACTACCTTATAGTCTGAGCAGAAGGGGGCATGGCTAGTAAACTTTTGCCAACCGCCAACCTTTCACAGGTGTGTGTGTGTGTGTGTGTGTGTGTGTGTGTGTGTGTGTGTGTGTGTATGTGTGCATGCAAAACAAATCTCCAAGAGTGTATGTGTCAGCTACTTGGGCAAGGACATGAAGCACTGGTTGGACAGAGAGAGTGTTGGAGGACTTGGCTTGAAACCCTTGCTAAGGACTCAACTCTATAACTGTGCCAGTGGGGATTCTTACTGGAGATCTGGAAAAAGAGAAAAAACAGCCGCAGACTGACTGACTGTGGTCTCTGTGTACTCTTAAGGGAAATTGCACTTGATGCAGAGAGCTGCATCTGGAAATACTGTGTGTGTACCTGTTATCCTCCCAGTAAACATCCCCCACAGGTGCCAATGTGGTGAGGATAGAGGCTTCTTGATTACTGGTTCAGTGGTGGGTCATCACATATCTATTGGTGGCAGTGGTGGGATCACCACATCCTATATTAGGATTCAGTAGTGTGGATATGGAACTCCTGTAGCCTATAAACAGTGGTCACTAAAGAAGGTGTTTGTACTGTCAAGCAGCTTTTCAGCTCAAGGACAACCATGAAATCTTCTTTAGTTATGTAAGAAACATCAAAGGCAGCATACAACAGTGTGCCAAACTGGTTGAAAATGGAGCCATGTTCATGGAGGTGGGAGATATACTAAATCAGCTGTCTGAAAAATTCAACTCCAACTTTACCCCCCCACTCACCCCCAGACACTTTCCAGGAAATTAACATAACCCTTCCAACTATCAGTGTGGAGCAGATCCAAGCTGTACTGTCTAAGGCCAAAACACAGCTTCAATGGGCTCCAGTAATATTCCAGCATGGCTCTTAAATAACCTGAAATACAACCTATCAGGACTACTGCAGATCATCTATAGCTTCTGCACAAGCTTTGTGTCATTAGAATGAAGGACTGCAATGGTTGCCCCTCTGCATAAGGGTGGACCATCAACAGATCCTTAGAAATACAGACCCATTAGTCTGACTTGTCTCATATGCAAAGCCATGGAAATAATTATCTTGAAAATGATTACAAATGGCATAGGAATCCTTCAATCACTGGACCCCATCCAGTTTGGTTTTGTCAGAGGTAGGTCATGCCTACTAAACCTGATGGGCTTCTTTAAGTAGGTCACCCAGGCAATAGATGAGAGTGAAATGGAGCATACTGCCTACCTTGACCTAGCTAAGGCATTTGCTACAATATACCACTCAGGCATTGTAAACAAACTCATGGAATTAGGCATAAACCCCTATTTAACATGCTATGTAGTGAGCTGGCTCACAATAGGGCCTAAAATATTAGGATCGGAGAGACCACCTCCATAAAGAGGTTAGTCACTAGAGGAATCCCTCAGGGTCAATGTCAGGGGCTTCTGGATGACCAAGTCTGCAGGGGTCTATACCACATTATCGAACTTTCAAAATATCGAACACCATAAGCTCGAACCTGGAAGTTCGAAATGTGATATAATTGAAATCTCAGAACAGCAAATATTTTCCCTGGGAAAATATTCGCTGCTCTGAGAAACGCACACACAACACAAGCACACCAAAAACCTATGTCTAATGTGGGGGGCTTCAACCCCACACCCTCGATGTGGGGGGCTGTTCCCCGCACACACACCCTACTTAAATATACCAACTCCAAGATCTCACTACAGTGGAGGAAATAGCGAAGCTGCAGAATGGCCCATCAAATTATTGCCCTGGGTAAGAATTCGATGTTCTGCGGCTTCACTATTGTCAGTGTTCACGGTTCTGTGTTCAATGTAATGCCATTTGGCATTATTTGCTTTCGCGGTTATGATATATACCCATCGGCACATAGCTGCAAACTAGGAACAGTCATGGAATCCCCCCAAGATACTAACATCTTACAGGAAGGTCTAACACAAACAAATGACTAGTGCCAAACTAGGTCACTCCAAGGCAAGTACAAATATGACTCAGTCATTGTCCATGCTGGTGTGAATGACCTGAGACGTACCTCCCTGGACTACATGAAAATAGACATAAAGGAGCTCTCTGAGCATGTAGCCCAGGCTGGTATGACCCTGACCTTGAGTAGCATCTTACCCTCACCAAGAATGATGCCACAATATGAAGACAAGATGATCAATTTCAACAATTGGCTTAAGTACTGGTGTCATTCAAAGGGGATCCAATGCCTGTCAGCTTGGAACGATACGCTCGACAAGCCACGATGCTTCGCTAGGGACGGCTTGCACCTGTCACCCCTGGGCTTTCTGATATTGGCAAAGGCTCTTGCTACCCCCATAGTGCCTTTTTTAGGAAAGGCTCAAAAGACAAACCCACCTCCATAGGTATCACAAGGGATAAGAAACTAAGAGTAATGCTACTCAACGCCAGAAGTCTAAACCTGAAGATGCACGCACTCGAAACTCTCCTTAGCATGGAGAACATCGATATCTGTGCAGTAACAGAAACCTGGTTCAGGGCTCCCGAGAGCACCCCAGCACTACCAAGTTATACCTCGTACCATGCTTTTCGGCCCCAAAACTTGGACCAAACCACAAAAGGAGGGGGAGTATCGATATTCATCAAAGATACCCACACCTCCAGGTTGGTGGCAAAGCACGAAGCATCAGAGACTATCCATGTGCAACTAACAGTGGGTAAAACTGCCTTCCAGTTTATAGCCTGCTACAGACCACCCTCCCAAACCCAGGAACCCCACTCGGCCTTTCTGAGAACACTGGAAAATATGAAGGTCTCTCCAAACACCATTATATTGGGTGACTTCAACTACCCAAACATAGACTGGGAGCATTACTCCAGCGCCAACACCCTAGCCCAAAGGTTCCTAGAATTTATAAACTCAAATACTATGGAACAACTTGTTACCACTCCCACAAGAGGGGAAAACATACTGGACCTGATCATCACCAACATGGGGACTCTATGCTCCAGACCAGAAGTGTATCCCTCACTGGTAAGATCAGACCATAAACTAATCTCACTGGATATTCACATCCCGACCCCACCCCCTGCCCAGAAAACCACAGTGAAAAACTTCTCTAAAGCAAATTTCACACTCCTCAAAACCAAGGTGGAATCCTTCAAAGCCCCGGCCTGTGGAAAATATGGCCCAGACCGCAGAATCCTTTATAAACGCATTCTATGAACACCTTCAGGAATGCATGGATCATGCGATCCCAAATAAAACCAAGACCCAATCCTCCAAAGGCAGACGTCCTGTCTGGTGGACCCCAGCCATAAACAAACTATACAATAGAAGGAGGAAGCTACTAAATGATAGAGCAAAATCCCAAAAGGGAAGGCATCACTGATCAGTATTAGCAAAAACTACGGGCACTCATAAAATTGTCTAAGGCCAGCTTCGAGAGAAAAATTGCACAGGACACTAAGGATAATCACAAGGCTTTCTTTAGTTATGTTAGGAACCTGGGTGGTAATTCCCAGATATGCTCAGAATTAGTCCAAAATGACAAAAAATACACTGAACCCACAGACATTGCCAACATCCTAGCTGACAGGTTCAGTGCAAACTTCTCCCCCCCTCCCCACCAAAAGGGCAAATATCTATCCCAGCAGAGTGCTGCCCCCCTGACATCTCAGATGCTCAGGTAAGAGCTGCCCTCTCCAAAGCAAAAAACACAGCATCAATGGGACCAGACGGTGTCCTGGGCTGCGTCCTACATGAACACCAAGAAGAGCTAAACCCAAACATAAAACTGCTGTTCAATCTCAGCCTTACTACAGGATATGTGCCCAAAGAGTGGCGTACAGCAACAGTGGTCCCTCTCCATAAAGGTGGTGCCTCAACGGATCCTGGAAACTGTCGCCCCATAAGCCTAACTAGCTTGGTCTGCAAAGCTATGGAAAGGATCATCATGGACCTCATAAATAAAGATATTGGGGACCTACAGACACTGGATCCTACCCAGTTCGGCTTTGTTAAGGGCAGATCCTGCCTCTTAAACCTGGTTGATTTCTTTGAAACAGTCACCAAGGCCATTGACGAGGGGAAGGTGGCCCACACAGCCTACCTGGACCTCGCAAAAGCCTTCGATACAATACCCCACTCGGGCATTATAGATAAGCTCACCAGCTTAAATATAAACCCCTATGTCACTAGATGTTTTGCAAACTGGCTCAAGGACAGAACCCACATGGTTAGAATTGCTGGAGCCATGTCAGACTCCAAACCAGTTACAAGTGGTGTCCCACAAGGCTCAGTCCTGGGACCTCTCTTGTTCGGTATATATTTCTCGGAGGTACAGGTCAACACGGAAGGACTGTGGCTGACCAAGTTTGCAGATGACTGCAAACTGGGCGCCATAATTGACTCTCCAGCCGACACAAGCATCCTCCAAAAGGGCCTCATAGAAACAGACAACTGGTGCCAGAGCCATGGCCTCAAGCTAAATGCCAAAAAGTGTATAGTCATCCCCTTTGGAAAAAACAAAGTGCCCTCAAATTACCACATAGGTGGTAATCCATTAAGTAAAGAAGAAGTAATTTGGGACCTGGGGACCCAAGTTGATAGCAGTCTCTCATTTGACAACCACGTGGCCAAAGTGGTTAGAAAAACATTTTATATAGCCCACCTAATCATGAAGGGATTCACATCTAGATCAGGGGAGGTCATTGTGCCTCTTTACTCATCCCTCATCAGGCCCATAATTGAGTACAATGCCCCTTTTGGGATGTACCTTACCAGACACCTGCAGCAACTGGAAAGACCCCAAAAGTACCTCACCAAGAGGATCAAAGGGCTCAAGCAGATGCCATATGCTGCCCGGTTAAAGAAACTCCAGCTCTACTCAGTGGCATACTGCCTGTTCAGAGGCAATCTGTGCCTGACGTATAAAGCAATGTCCAACCCGGAATTAATGGACATGCTGCACCTCAGAAAATCCAAATCCCATTGAGCTACGTGCTCGAGAGACTTGAACCTCAGCACTGAAATAAATAGGACATGCTGGAGGGACAGATTCATAACCCAGAGGCTCCCTTCACTCTGGAATAAAATCCCAGTCCAGGTTAGGCAGAGTCCCTCATTGACTCTCTTCAAGAGGAATCTTGATGAGTGGATGGGAGATCGTAGGTTTACCCCGGGTATCACTTCTGTGTCACTGTTAGACAGAGGCACAGTATACTAACCTCGAAAAAGGGCATAGCAAAATAAATTTAAAATGGGTGGCGAAAGCCAAACACATTCTGGCTAGGCTTATAAATGCCCTAGGGCAGATAGCCTAGTATGAACCTATGAACCTATGAACCTATAAACTCCAGCTTAAATCTCAGTGCCAAAGAATGCATAATACTACCTTTTGGGGAGTTGGCCACTCTGGGAAACTATCTCATTGATAAAATGCCCCTAAGAGTAGTTTCAGTATAAGGGATTTGGGGATGCATGTAGACAAGTAACCTGGTCTTTGACTCACATGTGGCTAAGATAATAAGAAAGTCATTCTATATCACCCGACGTATAAGTAAGGGCATGGCATCTAGTTCCAGGGAGGTCATCATGCCACTGCATTTTGCTCTCATCAGAGCAATCATTGAGTAGTGGGCACATGCAACAACTGGAATGTCCACAGGGATTCCTCACTAAAAGAATACAGGGCATAAACACAATGTTTTATATAGATCACCTCAAAGCCATACAGACGTTCTAATGTTTTCCAGACTGCTGGGAGGTGATCTATGCCTGGCATACAAGGCATCCTTGGATCCCACTCTGATGGACCATTTGCATATCCACAGAATGGACAGCATCAGAATTATGAGATCTATAGACCTAAACTTTGTTTAAAACATAAATAGGACATGTTGAAGGGACAGGTGTGTATCTCAGGGAATTCACATTATCTGGTACAGACTTCCTATCCATGTGAGGGAGAGTCCTTCTTTAATTCTATTCAAGCATAACCTAGACCAGTGGATGGGAAATCAAAAATTCACCACATGTCTGGCACCACTTTCTCTGATGGGTAGATACAACCATTAAATAAAGCCCTAGCTAACACACATACCTTTTAGAATAAGCTCTAAGGCACAATAACTTGTGGGACACATTTGGATTGAGTGAGTAGGCTTATAAAAGCCCTAATGGTCATTAGAGTAGTATAGACCTATAAAGCTATGAACCTATAAACCATCAAGAGCAGATGAAATAACTGCCAGGATATACAAAATATTTCCAAAATGTTGTCATTTGTTTAAAGAGTCTTTATTAAGGTACAGAATGAAACTATCTTTCTTCCTTCTTGGTAGGATATGTTGACATGACATTATCATTGCTGAAGCAGGGTAAGGACTCATTCTGATAGGATATGTTGACATGACATTATCATTGCTGAAGCAGGGTAAGGACTCATTCTGATGTGCAACATGTAGACCAGTTTCTTTACTAAATACAGATTATAAAATACTAATGTTAGTCTTGTCTAGTAGGTTAAGTAGATACTCCGAACTCTGATATATGAACACCAAACAGGGTTTAATCTTCGGAGGAAAACAAGATAATTATCAAAAGAATAATAACTTTAATTGATAATGCAGACATCAGTAATTGTGATTTGGCATCGAAAAAGCTTTTGAGTCTGTAAATTGGTACTTATTTAGGAATTTACAATGTATTTGATTTTTCATATTGACAAATTGTTTGTCGGTACAGCAAACTGTACCTATCCACTGACCACTGGTAACATTTTCTGTAATCTGTTGTGTAATCTGTAACACCACAACAAGCTCCTTATCTGTAACATATTTTCCTCAGAAATACATACCTTTTCTGTTAGTACCTTTTACTTAGTGTTTATTTCCTCATGGCTCAAGACATATGGCACAAATAATTGCCTGAATTCAGGAACATGTGATTCCATAACTACTTAGACCTGAAGCTTTTATTTTTACTGGTCCTGTAAAATATAACTTGCCACTAATGACACTTGCCTTTTCTGCTATGATGGGGTCTTCAAGCATTACCCCTGTGCTCAGCTGTGCTCAACCCAAAATACCAGAAACTTGTAGTCCCATTATTACTATCCACTCCTTACTAAAATTCATAAAAGTATGGCATGGCATTTCTCTACCTATAAAAAGACCAAGGGACCCAAAGAAGGGAAGTCCAGCCACAAAATGAATAAAAACAGCTTTATTCCAATGAACCGGTGATTTTTTGGTACCTTGGTGTGCCTTTTTACATTTATTTCTCTACCTATGCTGACATAATTCTTTGCTGATTTTTTCCCTGAGTTGCTGTTTAATATACCATAGCATTCCTACCGCTCTTCTAAATCTTATGAATTGTATATAGCACCTTTGTATGTCTACCAGCTGTAAATGGCATAATAGACCATACTGTAAATGTAATAATGAGCAGCCTTACAGTCTTGGTGTTAAGGTGAAGCTATAGGATAGGATAAGTTATAAATGATAGGATAGAACCTGGATAGGTTAAGCCTCAAATCTTATCAGCTCCTACAAGCACATTGTGTAACCTTCAGCAAATCACTAAATTTATTTGTGCACGACTATGACCTGCAGACTTTAAAACCTTCAGACCATCAAATCATGGGATCAGATAAGGATGTAAATCTGAATAACCAAATACCAGTAAAAAAATAGTGACAGTCAACACTCCAAATGTATCTCCTTTCACTTTAGAAATGTCTGCATTGTTCTTTTCCCTAATTTCAGATGGCACTATATTCCTTTTCTACAAGTTTTTCAGTTAGCCACGTAGTACATCATTATTTTTAAGTATACTCCTGATTAACCTTGGTTTTGTTGTTGTCCTTTTTCTTTTAGTGTTTTCCAAACACCAAGTGCAAATCAGAGCTAGATTTAAAAAACATTTATTATACCTACCTTTGTCCCAGCTGTAACATAACAAAAGGAGTTTCAGTTTAGTTAATATCTGTTGGTAATTCGGCTATTTTTCATTGCAGTTTTTTTCATTATTTTCCACCTTTGTATGTGCTCACTTTTATTTTTGCACAGTTTTGATACAAGTAACCAGAAAGAACAATCTGTGCGCAATGTAACTTATAGGGTTTCTTGATCTTAAATACCTGTGTGGTCATCCAAATGTGCAATGACAATTTTTTTCATACAATGTCAACATTTTCATGAAAATGTATAATTTATGATCCACAATTACACTAACCAATTAGACATAAAATGTGCTATAGTGCCTCTATGCCTGTACTGCTGGTAATGACTTTCCTAACCCTGATACCATCTTCAGAGGCTACATAAAAAAACTGAAATGTCATTAATTACGTTAAGTGTATAAATATTTTATGGATAGGTATCAAGTGGAGAGTATTAGAGGATTCTGTTAGTGACATGTAAGCAAACATTATGTACCCCTCAAACTCTACACACCGTTGCCCATTACATAAGCAAGTAATAATTTACCTGAGCAGGCTCACAGAGTAGCCTGTTATGATTAACTGTGTCGAACATATGGAAAATCAGCACATATAATATCCACCTCTAAATTATTGTTAATGGTAATCATAAGCCTATGGTGAAAACATGTATTTATTGTATTAATGGATCTGCCAGTAGCATATTCTTATTGCTTGATCGTAATTAAATGAAGTCGCTGAAGATGACACCAGTCTTTTCTCACTGAAGTACCAGTAGCAAACTGTAGATTGAAGATCTCTTTTCTACTTTGAATTTGTTAATGAATTTGATAATGGCTCCTCCCCATTCCTGTAGAAGTACACCAGTCACATAAAATTAGAGGGAAATGTCAGTTTGTATGTATTTCATTGATTCCTTGTCCCAGTTCCTTTGGTTCCCTGTTAGATTTGTCTCAATGGTGTTAGATTTTTCTCCTTCTCTGTGGCACAAGGTGTTAGCTCAGTGAGCTAAATGAAAAAGTAGAGATGAAGCAGGGTTCGAGTCCAGATCTATAAGCCGCTGCATCCCAAATGAAATTGTTGGTAAACAAATGGGGATAATGCAGTGTGTGAACTGCTGAACAAATAACTCATTTGTTTTACTGACTGATTCGGCTATTTATTCTTATACTAAAGGGAACTAAGTACTTCTTTGTATTTTCTATCATTCCTAATAAAAGTATAGGACCTACTTCTATTATCCCTAATGTCACTTGATAATCTTTGCTTGATAATTCTTTTTTACACTTTTGACAGTCAACAGCGGAACTTGGTTAAAGGGCAACTCATTAGACTTAGCCGCTTGGTTTCTAATGATGCTCATTTTCATGATGAGGTTAATAAGATGAAACATATGTTCCTCGAAAGGGGTTACTCTGAGGATTTATTTGATACATTGGCACAATATGTAATCAGTTCCAGGCACACTAGATATAGACCTATTTTGTGCCCTTGTTGTGGTACTACCAATGATGATGTGATACCAGCTCCCTCTGTGTCATCTAATGACCTTTCAAGAGCCTTGGTTTTACCTTATAGTAAAGGTATTGATACTTTGAAAGGAGACATTGTACAACGTTGGTCTACTGAATTTTCCTGCATGGGTCTTACAGGTTAATTGGGGACTTTACCCAAATTTGTATTTAAGAATAGTAGAAATATGAAAAATATCATTGAATGGCAAGGGGCCTATGATGAGAAGTTTATAAATCAGTGGGGTATGAAGAAGTGTGGCTCCTGTAAACAGTGCAGGTTCATTCTTGAAGGCTCCAGTATACATATTCATGGTTATCCACACATTATTCCTGTAAAGGGTCGATATAATTGTAACTCTAGGGGTGCGGTGTATGTGCGTCTTGCCCATCATTTTATGTTGGCAAGACTGTTGGGCCTTTAAAAATATGAATCTACCAACACACATATGCTATTCATAAGTCTAATCACACTAACGCCTTGTTCAAGCACAGTTTAGGTTGTATGGATTTAAAAAATTCTCTTTTTCTATACTTGAACAGGTTGAACAAAAACCAATGGGGAATGATTGGGAAAACCCGCTTGAAAAAAGGGAATTCCATTGGCAAGTCCTACTGAATTGCACTTGTCCACCTGGTATTAATGATGTAATTTCTTTAAAACCTGTTTAAAAGGCAAATGTATTAGTTAATCTTGTTTTTTAGTCTTATGCACTCTCCTAGTGATATTATGTACTGTTTTTTGTTTTTTTCTTTTATCACAAGTCATGTTTACATGTATATCTTGGAATGTTGGCAGCTTTATGATTTTAATGGTAGTAGTTTTAACAATGGTGTATTTTACTTTAAGGGGAAAAAGGGGCATGTTTTTGGTGCCATTGTTTAAAATAGTTGTATTTAAGCACTGTTTCCTTTTGGTTTTACTCAGTTTCTGAAAAGTTCCTTACCAAAGTGAACAAAAGCGCTTAAACTGATGTGTTTTTGGATGTAATAAATTCTGGTTTGTGATTCCTGAGTGGTGTTTTTTATTTTTATCTGTGTTAAACTCTATTGCAAGATGTTGGTGCCTTAGGCAAATCTAAAATTGCTCCCAATTTACAGTCATCTGTGAACTTTGTGAGCCAGTGGCTTTGAACATTAGCTTTGACATCCAAGACATTGATAGCAAACAGGAGCAATCCCTGCACAGAACCCTGAGGTAGTCCACTGGTGACTGGTCTATTGGTGAGGTGTTCTCACTGATCTTGACTTCTGGGGTGCTGTATGTGAACCCATTGGCAATCCAGCAAGTTATTTGAGGATTTATGCTTGGGTCAGAGAGCTTGTCAACAATGCCTGAGAAGGGTATTGTATCGAATGTCCTGGTCAGGTCAAGATATGCAGTATTCACTGTTTTATCCTCATGCATTGCCTTAGTGACCCTCTCAGTGAAGTCTACCAGGTTAAGTAGGCATGATCTTCCCCTTAGCAAAGCCAAATTGGAATGGGCCCAGTGTCTGTAGTTTCCAGTGTGCTTGCTTATCATTTCCATGATAACTCATTTCATGGCTTTGCATAGCAGACTTGTTAGCCTGTAGTTCCCTGGGTTAGCTGATAGTCTGCCCTTGTTCATAGGTTCATAGGTTGGTACTAGGCTATCAGCCCTAAGGCCTATACAAGCCTAGCCATAACAATTTACTGGCTATTTCTTCCCACAGTATTTACTTCCCTGGACCCCTGTCTAGCAGGGCAACTGACGTGATCCCTGGGGTGAATTTCCTATCTCCCATCCAATCATCAAGGTTCCTTTTGAAGAGTGCTTGACATGTATGGGCAGTCTATTCCAGAGTTTGGGGAATCTCTGGGTCAGGAACCTATCCCTCCAGCATGTTTTGTTCATTGTGATGACAAGGTTTAGATCCCTGGAGCGTGTGGCTCTGAGGGATTGGGATTTCTCTAAGTGTAGCATGTCCAACAGCTCTGGGTTTGACATGGCCTTGAATGTTAAGCAGAGATCGCCTCTGAGTAGATGATATGTGACAGAGTATAGGTGGAGTTTGTTTAGACAGTCAGCATAGGGCACCTGCTTTAGGCCTGTGATTCTTTTAGTGAGGTATTTCTGCGGCCTTTCCAGTTGTTGCAGATGTCTTGAGAAGTACATACCAAACAGGGAGTTGTATGCTATAATGGATCTAATGAGGGATGAGTACACTGGGAGGGGAATGACTGTTGTGGCCCTCCAGTCACTTGGAATGTAGTTTGTTTCAAAGCTGTAGATGAAGAGTGCCTTAAGTGGTCCTGATCGGTCATGTTTTAGATTGTTCAGGAAGCAACCAGGTATGTTATTGGGACCCAAAGAGGTGGTGTTCTTGTCTTTAGCGAGTGCTGCCAGCACCTGGTCCCTGCTAATGTTTTTGAGGAAGTATGTTGGAGGAGATTTCACCTGTTGGAGCTGTGGTGGAGGTGGGGGGTGAAGTTTGAGCTGAATTTATGAGCCAGTAGATTTACTCTGTCACCCTGATCAGTGAAGGTGGTGCATTCACCACCAATTTAGCATAATGCTGTGTGCTATCTTTAAGGTTCTGGATATAGCTGAAGAAGGCCTTGTGATGGTCCTTAGCCTGAGATGCCATCATGACCTCCAAGTTGGCCTTATTGGACTTAATTAGGCCTCTTAATTTCTTGTTTAGTTGTATAAGATAGTACTTGTTATTCCTCCTGATTTTTGCTATGAGTTTTCTTCTTTTATTATATACCCTGCTTAGGTGATGTTTCCACAAGTGAGGTTTGTTTCTAGTGTTTGTTTTGGGTTTATTTCTGGTAGGCATGGCAGCCTCTATGCAGCCATTCACATGTATGTATACGGACTCCATGAATAATTCTACATAGGTAGCTGTAGTCTCGGGGCTAGGGGGCGCCTTGAATTTTGGCAGACTGTCACTTAATGGTATGTAGTTTGCTTTAGAATAGTTCCAGTTAGTGGTTTAGCTGTGATTACCTGGTAGATATTTACTTCAAAGAACTAGCTTTGTGAAACAACCTGACTTGTGAGGATGTGACACTGCGTGGGGGTGGTTTACAATGCTCTAACATGTTGATGAGTACCAGATCCATTATGTTTGAACCTCTGCTTGGGGTGTGCCCTATCTATTCCAGGAAGCATTGTTCCTGTGAGTCTGTGGCAGTGATGTAAGTTTCCCAGTCTGTAGAGTGGTAGTTAAAGGGTGTTTGGTTGGATGGTGACTGCCTCTAATAGGTCTAGGTAAGAGTTGTGAGACTCTAGTGGCATAGATGGTAACCAGTAGCTAGCCATGATATGACAAGAGACCTTATGTATGGTGACTTGCACATGGATGAACTCCATGGTATCATCTTGTATAACCAACCTGGAGGTATGTTTCTTGCTAATGTAGATCAAGACTCCTCTACCTTTCACCCCAGCCTGTGCTATTGTTGGTTTAACTGTATGGAAGACATTGTAACCTTGAACTGCCAGAGTACTTTATATGTCTTTAAACCAAGATATCTACATTCTCCAAAGTGAGGAGTGCTTGAAAGGTGTGGAGTTTTTGTTTAAGCTCCTAGCATTGAGCAATAATGCCTTAAGGTTGCTTGGAGACTTTCTCACTATGTTAGTAGTTTTATGTTTTTGGTGTTGCCTAAGAAGGCTCTAAGGGGGGGATAAAGTTTTAACCAATACCCAAAAGCCTATGGAGGGGGCAGGTGCAGCCCATCCTTGGCAAAACAACATGGTTTGTTGACCACGTCCTCCCATGTTGACAGATACTGGATTCCCCCTGGAGTGATGTCAATTATCAAAATCAATCATTTTATGTTCATACTATGAAATCATCCTGGGTGATGGTAAAATGCTGCTCTGTGCAAGGGTCATACCTGTCCACATATTCCAAGTGATGCACAATATCTCTTTTCATATAGTCCAGTGATTTATGTCTTAGGACATTTACACCTACATGGACAATGATAGAATCATATTGGTACCTGGGATGCAGTGACGTAAGTGCAGGATTTTATGGCTCCTGGCTTCAGATAAGCAACTAACAGTTATCTTCTCCTTGTCTAACCTGTTCAGTGTGGCATTTGTGTGTCACACAATGGAGTCCCCAATTTCAAGAGTATTAGGTAAAGTATATGCTTACCTTATGGGCTTTGCTGTTTGATGTTGCTTTTGGTGTATGCTTTAGTGATTGTGAAGGAGCAGTGTTACAGTTAGATGGCTTTAGATAGAGGTCTTTGATATTTTGGAATGTTTCTTTTAAGTATTTCAGCATAAGACAATCTGTGTGTGGTGAGTGGTATGTGTGAGGGATATAGTTTGGGTATTCTTGATAACCTCACTTGTATGTGAGTTTTTTACCTCCAAGGAAGTTGTGTAGTTACATCCCTCTCATACTGTGCTTATTTTATTTAATGATTAACTAGTTATCTGAGAAATCAGACAATTGTTACATTGCCTTAGGATGTCTAAATCAATCAAGCTGGCTAGAGAGAGATTTGTAAACCGTATATACATGTTGTCTGGTCCTGTAATAAGGTAGGCTGTTAAGAATTAAGGATTGGGTTTTAACAGGGGGCTTCCAAGATGGCTGCACATTGAGTAGCAGCTTAATTTTAGCTCTCCCACTGTGAAAACAGAAACTCAGAAGAGAGAGAAAGACAGTAAACCCATATTTGTGAATAGATTATAATAACTGCCTAGTAAGTGCACTGCCTGGATGCCAGCAAAAAATAAATTCAGAGAACTTGAAAGAAAATCAATCACAAATGGTGAGGAAAAAACACTGCCTGGGAAGAATTCTGCAGCTGTTCAGCAAAAAGCAGTGCAAGCTCCAGCTTTCACGCAAGACATGACAACCAGTAACCTAGAGGAAAAAATAAGTCAAATGTACTCAGAGCTGATTAAAATAAGCAAAAGACTGATGGAGTATATCAGCTCAAATAACAAAAGGCTGGAAAAAAATGGAAGAAGTTTTAAACAGATATTCAGATGAAGTGATAAAACTGCAAAAAATCTGAGGTGAAAATGAAGAAAAAGCTGGCTGAATATGAGATCTTTCAAAAAAAAAAACAGAATTAGAGGACAGAGCACATAGAGAAAACCTGAGATTTTCTGATGTACCAGAGAAGCTGGAAGGCACAGACTGTATTAGTTTTATGAAAGGACTGGGTTTTATCAGGGGTCTCCTTAGGGTAGTTTCTGGGGTTAAGGACAAGTTGTTATATAGTGCCAGGATATGATAATGCTATTCGATATGCAAACAAGTTTCTGGAGTTAAGGGCAAGATATTAATTACATAATGCTAGGATAGGGTACTGCTATTTGATGTACAAGCTAGCTACTCTAAGCTTAATTTCATGCAGTGCCATGCAGTTTAACATGTTTCAGCCCTAATCCTAACTTTATAGGGAAATTTTACTGTTTAGGCATTTACTACTATGCAGGGTACTGCTAACCACTGCTGTGAGGTGGTTAGCACCCGCGCAAACTTGTCTGATTTATAGCAGAGAAGAAAGCTTGAAAACTGAGTGCTATACCCTTTAGCCAATAAATTACCATATGTTGTGCTCCCTGGAGTGCTTCCCAACTCAGAAAGACCAGGTAAACACCTTCAGCCATAAGATGGATAATTCTGGAATTTCTGAATGTAAAAGTACAGCAAAAGTAGCTCTCAAGTGCAGACTAACAATAAACAACTACCAAACAACTTAGTTCTGGCTAATTCTTTCTTCTGCAATGTGACTTGGAAGAAAACACAACTAGAAAAGCCAACAAACAGAGAAGTGATAATGTGTGCCCAAAAATTAAATAAATGCTTTAAAAATGCTCCAAAGCAGTAGTGATCACTGTAGAAAGCAAGTGCAGTAAATCAAGAAAATATTATTATCTTAGCCTGGGTGGCTCTGGATGCATTTGGAACACTTGAAAAGTGTTGCTGAGCTCCATGAAACAGGTAAAAGTGAGAATTAAATCCACCACCATGTGTCTGTGAGGTAAACAACTTAACCATTATGCCAACCCCCCCAACCCCCAATATATATATATATATATATGTGTGTGTGTGTGTGTGTGTGTGTGTGTGTGTGTGTGTGTATATATATATATATATATATATATAACACACACACACATATATATATATATATATATATATATATATATATATATATAAAATATCATCCTGAGTTGTGGTGTGGCATAGAGGGATAAATGACATGAGTTCAATTAATGACTCAGGTGCCTGGGGTCCTGGCAGAGAAGGATGGGTGTGCCCATCTTGTGGGGGAGGTGAACATTTGGGTGCACCTTGTTGTTGATCACTGGTGGAGGCTGAGGACATGCAGCATGGGTGTTGTCCTAATAGAAATCAGTGGGGGGTATTGGCTAAGTTGCCATAGAGACAGTATGATATGCCATCATGTCCCCATCACATGTCTGTTTGCAGACATTAATGGATATATGCGGGTAGAAAAGTTAGGGCATAAACAGGAAACATTCCTCAGCAACAATACCATGCTACTTCAGTAGCCCTAATCTCCTCACTGGGCCTGAGCATACATAGTTGCATACATTCATACATACATACATACAAATATTTCAGGCATGGTCAATAATGCCCTTCTGGCCTGCCAATACACCAAAACAGTCATTCCCATAATGTGTGCAAGTTGTTCTCAAAAATATCTAAACTAGTGCTTGTTTTAATATAATTTGGTAGTCTTTCCATGCATACTGCGGTGGTGGTGCTGCGGTAGCATTGTCGCCTCACAGTTAGACATTGCCTGTTCGATTCTCAGTTAGAGCGTCTTCTGTGTGGCGACATGCGTGAATGGGCGTTCCTTCGTTGAAGGTTGTACGTTAGGCCCGGCAAGCCAGCACGTAAAAATCTACTGCCAATCATTAGCGGACCAGAGTTCCACTGTGGCGACCCCTAACCGGGAAAAGCCGAAAGACACAAGTCTTTCCATGCATCATATAGTGTCTCAGAAAAACAATTATTACATTGGAAAATGGGTCAGACCAAAGAGTGCCTGGTAGACCCAGTGGATGAGCAGATGGCCTAGTGGTAGCCGATGTTCATCTCTGAGAAAATACAATCGCATATGGTAAAAATGTGTATTTCTTATTCAATTTTTGTTTAATTTTTCATATGTACCTAATGCCATTGCAAACTGTTTTCAATGTATATTTTTGGGTGGGGGATAGTTTCTTGAGTCCCCTCTGAAAATGGGCACCATCCAGAAGGGTAAATTTAGTGAATAAACAGAAACAAACAGTCAAATAAATAAATAAATAGGTACATTGCATAGATTTTAATGTTTTTTTTAGCTAAAATGAATTTTCCAGCTTATTTACTTAAAATGTAGCCTACCTCCAGTTAAGAAGATAATAACATTTACTTCATAGTAGTTGAGAGCTATTCAGATGTTCAGTTTTCTTTATATTACATGGTCTGGCGATGGCACATTCGGTCATCATTGCTGACGTACCAGATCTATGGATTCCAGGTTTACCCTATTACACATGCTGAGATATGAGTTACTTTTTATGCTTTTTGTAAAATGTCTAAATATATTTATACAGAAACTTAAAATTTTAATGTTGTAAATACACCTTTTGAAAAAAAGAAACAACAAATATTACATACATTTTAAAATGCATAACTTTAACTGTAGGAAAATCAACAAGCTTGCAGCATGTGATGATGTTATAAATATAATAATAACACACACACTATGATGCATTAAATAATGAAGGAAAATGGAAATGACAAAATATACATATTTATTTGTAATAACAGTTTCCAGATCAATTCCAAGATTGTAAAAATGTTTTTTTTTTAATTTATTGGTGAACTTAAAAGCCTTTAAATATTTTTGTTTCTAGCATAATTACCATCTACTTAATAGTATTCTTCATTAAATATATTAACCCCCTGCATGCACACACACACACACTTATCCCACATGGAAAATTATGATCACCCATCATCCTTTTTAGTAAAACTCAGGCTAATACTTCAGTGAATGAGGTAATGCTGTCACAACACCTATTCCCCACACAGTTTCAGAACATCTGAGCAATATTACAAGCATTTGAAGACATTTCCACTACTAAACTATGGTGTAGCCCACTGGTAGAACACTATGTTGACAGACCAACCCAACAAACAATTAATGGAGCAGAGTTATAGGTAAAAAAGATACCATTTAGAGATGGCAAAAGGGTTTTATTGTGTTATCAAAGATGTGCAAAATATTTCAAGAATATACTGCCCCTTTTAGCATATATCTGTCTAAATTCATTATGCTGCATGAAAGACCCCAAAAGTTATTAAAACTATCAGATTAAAGACCTTCAGCTACAAAGACATTCTTGAAGCTGTACCCCCATACTCTGTCTCTTATAGATTCCTGTGCTATGATTATTGTCTAGTATTCCTCAACCCTCCTTGATCTCCTACACTTCCACAAAGTAAATGGCTCTACAAATGCTTGAACTAAATACTATAGCTCTGTAAATAAATAAATAAAGCATATTGGTAGAACAGATCTATTACTCAGTGCTTCCACATCACTAGAATACTCCTTTATCCCATAAAAAATGAATGATATCCTCACTTCATTTAACCCAAATCTTGATGACTGGATGGACACATGTAAATTCATCCTGGGTCTGACATATTTTCCTCTCATGGATACAGAAAGTAACCTATGAGGTTGATATTGATGAGGAGATTATGGTCCATGGACTCATTCTGCTTTGTAAGCTCTATAAAATAAGGGGGTTTAGTGATTTAATTATGGAAATACACTGCCTCCCTGAGCTACTATTCATATGGGTTTCTCAGGAAAAATTACTTTTAGTGGAGAAGGGGGAGAAATTTCAGATGATACATGTTTTCTTGGGTTTAAAATGTATAATGTAAATAGTTGTACATTTAAATAGATATGTAGAATTTATACATTTTTTTTCATTTAATACAATGAACTTGCTTAATGAAACTGTTAATTATTTCCACACTTACTGTTTCCTTGATAAGTTGCATTACTTCATTAGGACTATTTGTGCATTCTAACAGCTAGTTTTAAAACATATGCTAGAAATCTATTTAACCTCCATTGAGCTGTTGCCCTTTTCTTTCTGTTTTTGTAGGACAGGTATTTGGACTTTAGAGAAAGTTAAAACAAGAGTTTCTGGGTCACACACTTGTTGAACTTTGTTTTAGTTCTATTGTTTCAGTCATCTGATAACAACATATACAGTTAGAATTTATTTTTCTGTCATCAGAATATCACTATGAACTATTGCCTTTATTTTCCCTGTGCAATTGCAATATTGCCCTTTATAGTCTGTTTAACATTATTTACATTTTAAGTTCTTTTTAAAAGTAAAGTAAAATTGTAAAAGTAAAGAGTTTTTATTTGATTGTTCATAAAAGCTTGTGACTAATATTTTATTAAGGAAGGGTTTTCCTCACACATCTGGTATGACTGTTGTTATTTATACCTTGAGAGGGAGACTGGTTGGCTATCAGTTATTATAAGTTACAAGAATGTTCAGTGACTTAGGAAAATGTCCAGTAACTGAGTTCTTGGTATCAGATTAGTAACCATGAATAAAGGAAAAGGGTGCTGTCACAGCAAAGGTATCAGCAGCATGTAATGGGAAACATTGTGAATGTGTATATGAGAAAATAGTTTGGTTAAGATTTAATCACTGTTGATAAGTTTTTACTACAAGATCTCAGGATTAGACTGACATGGATAACATCATGGGGAGTCAATGATTATAACCCTGTTCTGTATTTGGTAGCATAAAGCTTATTTGAGTGTGATGGCTATTAGTCATACTTCAAGGAGGTATACATTTAATTAAGCTTTTATGGCCAGTTACATCTTGCCAACATGAAAAGTGTCAATGATGCCACTGGTACAGATTTAAACTTTGTAATTCCTACACCTCATATTGCTTTGCAGCAACAATGGGATGAAAACCCTATCCATACATCACAATATTTGGTAATAGTGGGACAAGATTTAAGGTCTGTATCTGTGTTCAGTATACACTTCGTAAATAAATGTTATTAGCACACCCTTGAGAAAGCAACCACAGCAGAAAAAATGAAGTTTTTTTAATGGTTAAGTGCTTTCACCTTTCACAAAAAGTACAGACTTCGTCAGAAACAAATGTTAACCATTCTGTTGGCAAGTGGTTACCTAACATGACCTGCTTGATCCTGTGACTACTGAACAAACCACATATAAAATTAAAGGTACATGGATACGAAAAATATATTGTGCAAAATACATTCAATAAAAATAATGAATAAATGCATTAAAACCAGGGAATATTAAATAACTAAATAAAATATTCACATAAAAATCATTAAACTGTTAAATTAGGATGCAAATATGAAGAAATTTTATCTGAAACTGTGTTCAAAAATCACAATCTGTCAACTTTCATTTTCAAGTAACACAAAAGAGACATATTCTTATTGATAACTGGAGGGCGACAGGCATTTAGTTTCAGTTGCCATAAAAGTTCCTTAACTTCTATCTCCTCCCAGAGGTCCCTTCTTTGATTGGTGTTTTCTTTCCAAAATAATAAAACTAAACTTTTTCAAACCTCTGCAGTGAATAGAATGCTTATACAAAGCATTCTTAACATATTTTCTTTTCATATCATGTATGTGTTCAAGTATGCATTCATGTAATATCCTTCTCTGTTTTTCCTATATAAAAGGCCTAACAAGGGTGGCATAAAGCTAATTATACCACTCCCTTTGACCTACAGGAGTTATAGCCATTAAGTTTAATAGCAACTCATCCTAATTTCAAGCTGTCATCCTGTGAAATGTAGCTGCAGATGTTGCAGCCATTACATCAGAATGTCCCCTTCTTTTCCTTTATTGTGGAAATATTCCCTCCAACAAGTTCTTAATATTTGCACCTCTCCTGAAGCTAACTCTTACTGTAGGGGGAAATCATTTACTCAAGCTGTTGTGTATTTTAAATATTTTCTAGTTCTTCCTTATAATACATATAGCAACACCACTATTAACAAAAAAGGTGGTAATGAAATTCAAACAATGTCTGTTAGTATTACATGTTACTGCCATTGTATTACTGTTGTTGCTGTCTCCTAGAATGGGCCTGCAGATGTCTTGCTTGTATTTGCCAAACACTTCATCCCAGATCTTTTCTATGAATGACTTGGGAGTAAGCTCTGTCCATAAACATTTGTTTCAAGTCAGAAATCTCTTGAAGCAATATATTTGATGTGAAATCATTCACATAATCCTAACAAATTGGCCTTTAACTATACTCTTTTTTTGTTGTAAGGGGTGGCAGCTGTTAAAGAATAAAAATGTATTGGAGTAAGCGGGTTTGTGAAAAATTGTGGAAGAAAATGTAACATTAATTTTTATTAACTTAACATCCAAAAAGTCTAAGTAATCTGCATTAATATTGTAAGTGAAGCTGAAGAAAGGTGTAGTACCATTAAGAAAATCTATAAATACTTTTCAGTCCCTGATGAAAACAAACAATGACATCTAGGTAATGCCTAAAAAAATTTCAAAATTTAGAGTACTTTGAGGGAAAACAATCAGAATTCCTGGAGCCTGTCACAGTCAAAGATAACCAGTAGTGGGAAAGCAGTCTAAGACTAGCATATTCTTTCTGAGATAAATGGTACCACACAGTGCTGAAGACATTGCCATATGGATGTAGTAAGTAATTGTATGTGTATGTGTTTGTGTGTGTATGGGCATATATGCACAAGTGGTTAGGTGTGAGAGAGCGTGTGCACTCAGGCAGAGAGTACTGTTTTGCCTTTTAACTGTCCTTGATTTTGCAGAATATCTCTGATTTTGCCTGAAATTTTTGCCATCCATCATAAAATGTTTTATTTTTTTGTAAATCACTGAGGATTACAGTCAGTCAATAATAACACACATTAGAGTCATAGTTCATATTGTTCAGAAAATGAATATTTCTAAGTGAGATAACCAAGATAACAACTATTACCATGAAAGAAAACTCATTTCTGAGCAAAAAGTGAATGAAGGAAAAAGTCATAAAAATGTTGAGTAACAGTTGTTCAGGATGGGTGTCAAGCAGGCATAAACAAAGTGTGAGTCTGTTCAGACCAAATAATACGGCATGAAGCTTGTTATTCAAATAATAGATAACATGTCTCTTCAGACCATGTACACATCCAAATACTCAAAAAACGAAAGAAATGCGTTTCTTCTATAATGAGCAGAAATTTATTAACGAACAGGTAAGCGCTTTCACTAAAATAGCTTTATCAAACCATTAAAAGCACAGTAAATGAAAGACACCTTATATATGATCAAGACATCATTAAAAAATGACATCATGATAAATTAGCATACAAAATTGCAATGAAGCAATTAGAATAAAATAAAAGCGCATTAATTCACACATAACAGTTAATATTAAAAACATCATGATCCTGTTGCATAAGAAATACAGTAAAGCAATTTGAGAATAAAAAAAAATATATATATATATATATATATATATATGAATGATTCTCAAATTGCTTTATTGCATTTCTTAAGCAACAGGATCATGATGTTTAGATTCTGCCTTTAAGATCAGGAAAAGAAAACCTCACAATACAGAGCTACACTAAACTTTTCTGAGTATAAGAAAAGAAACAAGAATTGCTACCAGTACTGCAAAACCCTGTTCCTTAGACAGAAACAGGAAGCAAACTGGTCTAGACCCAATCTGTGATGGAAAGAAATAAAATACTTAACAGGGACATTAACCTTTCAACTCCCAAAAATGAACCAATGACATTGAACCATTCCACCTTTGCTAATGTCTATGCCCACTTTCTGCATTTCACTATGACCGACATGAAGAAAGCCTTTCCAATAATTTACTCTCCCATCAGTAAAGAATGAGAGTCTTCCTTTCTTGATTTATACTGTCTATCCTCTTATGCAGCAATCTTTCACATCTATGATATTTCGGTAAAACAGACCAGGCCCCTACTACTCAGACTTAACAATTCAGGATCCAAATCCAGGCAACTTTATTCTACTTTCGTAAGGCTTGCAGCTGAAAAAAAATTGTTAAATCCCTTACTCATATATTTAACCTGTTTCTTTCTCTCTTTGTCCTCAGGCACTCTTCCACCAGCAATCAAGCATGCAAGCATGTGATTTTAATCCCACTGCCTAAAGAGACTTCTCCAAACAGGCTGTAGGATTATAGACCTGTTTCCAACCTATGTCCTGTTGCCAAAATATTTGAAAAACCTTTGTACAAACAAGCTATTTAACAATATTAATAGCTATTGCCTGTTATATGATGCACAGCATGGCTTGTCAACATCTTCAGTACCTTCACCATCCTGGTAATGGCCATTGATACCATTTATTGCAACCAGAATGAAGGACTTATTACTGCACATCTCTTTATAATAAGTTCATAGGTTTATAGGTGGTTACTGGGCTGTTGACCCAAAGATCTTTATAAGCCTAGCCATGTGCACCCAATATAATACTAGAGAAACTCAATATAAAGGATCTTGCCTAAACTCGAGATCTTAGTTAGCAATGACTGTGTGTATCTAGGAGAGTCATAGGTGAAATACCCAGCAGGAATGTACAGTTTTTCATCCAGGCTATGCTTAAACAGGGTCATAGTGGGGCTTTGTTTGATGTGAATTGATAGCCTATTCCAAAGGAGTGGCAACCTCTAAGAGACATGTCTGTCTCTCCAGCAGGTCCTATTTATGTCACAGGCAAGGTTAAGGTCCCTGAAGTGTGTGACCCTTGTCCCATTTGACCTGCAGATGTGCATCATTTCCATTAGATTTGGATCCAAGATTGCTCCGTAGGCCAGGCACAAGTCTCCTGTAAGTAGTCTGTATGCTACTGAGTACAGTGACAGTGACTTCAGTCTGTCAATGTATGACATGTACTGGAGACCCTAATTTTTCTTGGTTAGAAATCTCTGAGGTCTCTCAAGTTGCTGCAGGTGCCTGGTAAGGTACATAACAAAGGGAGCATTGTATTTAATTATTGGCCTGATGCCTGATGAGGGTCGAGTACAGAAGTGTTATGACCTCTTTTACTCTTCAGGCAATGCCTTTGCTAATGAGGTGTGCGGCATAGAATGCCTTCCTTACCACAGTAGACACATGGAGGTCAAAGTTTAGACTACAGTCAACTTGCATTCTCAAGTCTCTCACTACTGAGTTGTAACTTAGGATATTATTATTTATATGATATTCTGCAGATATATCATTTTTTTTTTCTGAAGGGGATGATAATGTATTTTTAAGCACTGAGTTTGAGTCAATGGCTTTGGCACCAGTCATTGGTTTCTGTAAGTCTCTCTCTCTCTCAAAGTATATTGACATCATTTGGAGACTCAATGATTGCACCTAATTTGCAGTCGTCAGCAAACTTAGACAGCCACAGTCACTCTGTTTTGGCCTAAATTTCTGAGAAGTATATTCCAAACAATAGGGGGCCCAGCACTGACCCCTGTGGAACCCCACTGGTGACAGGTCTACTGGCTGAGGTAAAGTCCCCAACTTTGACTGAGTGTGATCTCTGTGTGTGAGCCAGTTAGCAACCCACCTGATGACATAAGGGTTGATATTCGACTGGGAAAGTTTATCAATAATGCTTAAATGTGGGATTATGTTGAAGGCCTTGTCTAAATCAAGGTAGGGTATATGCACAGATTTGTTTTCATCTATGGCTGTGGTGATGTTTCTGAAGAAATCCACCAGGTTTAACAGGCATGACCTGCCACAGACAAAACCAAACTGTGTTGGATCAAGGGTTTGGAGATCAACTATATCCTTATTTATAAGGTCCATGATGATTCGTTCCATTGGCTTACAGATAAGGCTGGTTAAGCTTATGGTTCTGTAGTTCCCAGTGTCTGTTGCTGTATCCCCTTTATGAAGAGGGATGCAGGTTGCTGTTTTCCATTCAGTAGGAACAAAGCCAGAATTCAGGCTGTGGCTGAAGTGACCACCTAATAGAATTGCTAACTCATGTCTTAGACCATTTCAAATACAATCTGGGATGCCATTCAGTCCTCTAGAGGCTGAGCTTTTGATTTTGGAGAGAGCATTAAAGACTTGCTCTTTGGAGATGCAAGGTGGAGGAGATGTAGAAGGAATGCTCTGTGGAATGTTTGAGGGGACGGGGGGGGGGGGTGAAATTTTCACCAAACCTGTCAACTACTAGGTTAGCAATTTTCACAGGATCAGTGTGTGTGTGATGCCATCCACAGCTAGTTCAGCACATGTCTGCATCTTACCGTTTAGGTTATAGATATAGCTGAAGAATGCCTTATGGTTATCCTTAGCTAGGGTTGCTAATTTTTTTTCAAAGTTGTCCTTAGAAGTTGTCTCGTCTGTTTGTTTAAGCAGAGGAGGGAATTCTTTCAGTGCTGGGGCCTCTCTTTTTTACTCTTAGACAGCAACTTCTTCTTGTTGTTGTATAAATTATTAATGCTAGATGTCCACTGGGGGGGCTTGTTTTTTCTTGAGGATCTTGTTTTGATCTTATCAGATACAACTGTGTCAGTAAGTGTGAGTGTAAGTATTTGTACATATAATTTTGTGTATAGCTTAGTATAGTTGTCAATGCCATCTGCGGGGACTAGGGCTTGGAAATTATTTATGACACTCCTTGGGATGTTATAATTAGCTTTGGTGAAACTTTTTAGCCTGATTTCACCTTAGAAACATTCAGGTGTTATAGCTACTTTAAATGTGACTGATTTGTGATCAGATTTAATGAGTCAGGGTCCTATACTTGTGGTGGTACAATAGTCACCCATGTTGGTGAGGACCAGGTCGAGAATATTTGAGCCCCTTGTGGGGTTGCATACTATTTGTTCTAGGGCATTAGTGTTAACAAAGCTCGGAGACCTTTGTGCGAGCATGTTGGTACTTGTATATGTTTCCCAGTCAATGGAGGGATAGTTAAAATCGCCCATGACTAGAGTGTTTGGTTATAATTTGATTGACTCAAGTGGGTCCAAATAAGCAGCATGGGTATCTTGGTTCATTGAAGGGGGACTATAGCTAATGATGACTTGAAGGGGGGCATACCCATATTTAGTTAAACTTGACGTAACTCCATGGAGTTTTCCTGTTTAACCAGAATAGAGGTGTATTTATCTTTGATGAATGTAGGAACTCCTCCTCCTTTGGATCTCACACATTCATTTTGCAGTCTGAAAGTGTGGAAAGCACTGAATCAAGTTTCTGTGACTACATAGACGTGATCCTCCAGGGAGAGGAGTGCTTTCCAGAGAGTGCAGTTTCTGATTTAAACTCCTAGTGTTTAGCAGCATAACCTTTAATTTATTTGTGAGTGATATTTTCATGTCAGAAATGTTGTTCTTGAGACCTTGCCTAAAAAAAGGCACTATGGGGGAGGCAAGTGTCTTAGCCAGTAACTGAAAGCCTAGAGGTGACAGGTGAAGACCATCTCTGGCAAAGCAGCATGTTCCGTCAAACATCTCATCTCAGGCTGACAAGAACTGGATCCCCTTTGAATGAGACCAGAAACTAAGCCAATTATTGAAGTCAATCATTTTTTGTTT
Source organism: Protopterus annectens (assembly GCF_019279795.1). Classification (NCBI taxonomy): domain Eukaryota; kingdom Metazoa; phylum Chordata; order Ceratodontiformes; family Protopteridae; genus Protopterus; species Protopterus annectens. The sequence continues at coordinate 472,335,767 of NC_056730.1, forward strand.
ATATTGTGGAATCATCCTAGGTAGGGTAGAATGCTGCTCAAGGCTAGGGACATGCCTGCCTGGGACACATATTCATAATGCTCGATCATGTCTCTTTTCATATAGTCCAGTGAGGTGCATCTCAAGTCATTCACACCAACATGAACTATGACAGATTCATAATGGTACTTGTTTTTGAGAGAAATGAGTGCATGTGTGATCCGACGGATCCTGACACCTGATAGACAGCTGACTGTAACCTTCTCCTTGTCTTGCTGGGTTCATAGGTTTATAGGTTCATAGGTTAGTACTAAGCTAACTGCCCTTGCAAGCCAGTTTAAGCCTAGACAATTATCCCTTGTGAGACTCAAACCCTGCACCTTGTGTTTGTAAGGCAAACACCTTAACCATTAGGCCACCCTGAGTGGAACATCTATGTGTCTCACAATGGAGTCACCTATGACTAAAAAATTGGTTTAGATTTGCTTTGCCTTGTGGGCTTATTTTGTGAGACACTGGTGCTTGTGTTTTTTTGTGTATAAGTGCTGTATTAGGTGTAGCATGCTTGTGTTTGGAAGGTCTCTGGTGTTAGGTAGGTTTCTGGTGAGTACCTCCATGTATGATAGTTTATGTGTTGAGTGCATGGTTTGTGTAGCAGGTGTAGTATGTGAGCTGACAACCTGTTCAGTGTTACTCTTCTGTGCACGAGAGAGCAAGGATTCCAGATTCTTAGTGTAGATGCATCTCTCACAAATTGTACTTGGGTGATTTAGGAGTAGTGGGTTGTCAGTGTACATAAGGCAATTGCTACACTACCTCAGGATACCCATATCAATCAGGCTAGTAGGAGAAATGGAAGGAAGCTGACCATCCATAATGCTAGGTTAAATCCTGTTTTCATATTGGGGAGAGAAAGTGGAGGGGTGTGGTATAACCAGGTGCTCTAAACGGGGTTTATACTCATGGGGTGCTCTATAAAGGATTAATACTAGAGGGGGTTCTTTAAATATTATGAGACTATTGTAAATTTGGTGGGTTTGAGACTGGTTAAGGAGTAAAAGCGCAGTTGAGGTGCTCTCAAGGCAGCTAAGCACAAATTTCATACCTCTCAACCTCTTACAGCAAGAAATCTGGACAAAGCCATAAATCAAAATGGGGCGAAGGCCCAAAAATAGGGGAATTTTTTTAAATATTGCTCTTACAAACTTAGAAAGCTGATAGAGTAACAGGTTTTACATTAGTATGAATTTTCTGAAGGGTATGAAGTCTGAAACATAAATGTCTGTAATTATTTTCTAACTTCATTCTTTAATGATTTGCCACTAATTTGCAAGAAAACCACAATATTATGAATCTTCTTCTTTCTGCTCTTCCCGGTAAGGGGTCGCCACAGTGGATCACCTGTCCGCTTATGATTGGCAGTGGAGTTTTACGGTGTCAAGTTGCCAGCCCGGCATCCAACCTTCCACAGAAAGCAGACACATGCACACACTCACACCTAGGGCCAATTTAGAGTGTCCAATCCACCTACAGCATGTCTTTGGGATGTAAGAGGAAACCAGAGCACCCAGTGGAAACCCACACGACCACAGGGAGGACATGCAGACTCCGCACAGAAGGCACCCCAGCCGAGAATCGAACTGGAGAACCTCTTGCTGTGAGGCAGCAATGCTAACCACTGCACCACCGTGGCCACCCAAAACCACAATATTATGAATAATGGGCACAAAATATGAGGCAAAAATCTGGAAATTCTGTGAAAATCTGTACAGTTGATAGGGATGAGCACAGTTTAAGGACTTCTCATCCAGATCACAGGCAGCTGCTAATGGAAAATTTATCTACTGCTGTTTTTTGCATCTATAACTGCCGATAGTTACCTCCACTGAGCAGTAGTGCACGAGTGTACACGGAGGTGCACTAAGCATAAACAGATGAGTATAGCAGAGCAGTGGCTGGTCATCTAACTCTGTGGAGCTGTGTTAAAACAAATGCAAACCAGTGCAAATGAGAGGCTTATGTAGCAACAGTGAGCTACTGAATTAAACAATTTAACCAATAAAAAAGCACAGAATTGAGTGCTGTGCCAGCAACCTTCAATCGGATGAGTCCTACCTGCACTCTCCTGCCACAAGGATGCAAGGGGCCCACTCCAACAAAAGATAGCCTAGCTTTGTGCTCAGTTTAACAGACAGAACCAGATTCAGCAGGTCTGAATCTAGTCTATGCTACAGCAGACAAAAAGTGCAACAAACAGCAAGAACAGTTTTAAAAAATCATCAATATAGCAAAAATACAGTTTAAAAGACAGTATAAAATTGTACTTATGTTTAGCAGAATGCAACAGATTCCTTGGATTGCACAGATGAATACAGCAGAGCATGGGCTGGTCAGCTAACTCTGTGGACATGACAAGGACTTAACTCAAAAGACTCAACTTTGTAGATAATACTATTTGCTAGTTTCACAATTTTCTGAATGACAGAACCTTCCAAGTCCATAGTAACATCTAGTGATAATGCACTTAACACATGTTTACCACAAGGTTCTGTGATAGGTTCTCTATTATTTTCCCTCTTTGTCACTTATCTGCCCCAAGAACTACCAAAAATTAACTTAATACTGGATGTAGATGACATGCTGCTCCTGAAAACCAGTACAAGCCACTCTGACCTGCAGACCAAATTACAGAACAACTTCACTCAGTTATCCACCTTGTCCACAACTAACAAGCTACTAATTAATCATAGCAAAACTAACATCATGGTCTTCACCCAGCCAAGAAATGACCCATTATCCCTCCTATTCTCTTAACAGATCTTGATGGCTTATACTTGACCACACTCTTTCCTTTACCACACATACAGATTTTGTAACTAATAAAGCCATTGCTCAGATAAAACGATGTCACCTCCTCTCACTCACTACTCATAGGGTCATTGCCAAGCGTATTTTAATACTGCTATTCTAAGCCTTTGGTTGAAGCACTTGGGCTTCAGACCAGTTGTTTTACATTAAAAAGGTTTGTGGTCTGCACTGTTGTGGCAAGACAGGTAGCTTACATCCTTCTAAGGTGGGAGATGCTGATTGAAGGCTTAGTGTCTGTTATTCTAACAATGTATTAGTTCTGGTTTAAGTACTTGGGCTTCAGGCCAGTTATTTTACATTAAGAAGGTGTGGTCTGCACTCTTGTGGGAGGAGAAGGTAGATTCTGCCCTTCTGAGCAGGGAGTTTATGGTTAAAGGCTTATTGTGCCTGCTTATTTGAACTGTTTCTTTCTGAAATTGGTACGCCTTGTTTGCTGTAGCATAGACTAAATTCAGACCTGCTGAATATAGCTTTGGTTGTATAACTTGAGCACTAATCCAGACCATCTTTTTTTGGAGAAGGTTCCCCTGCACCCTAGTGGCAGGAGTGTGCAGTTAGAACTTGTCCGATCGAAGACTGCTGGAACGGGGCTCCATTTTTTGCTTTTTATTGGTTAATTGGTTAATTTGTTTAAATCACTTTGCTCTTTTGCTACTGTTATATTAAAAAAAATACACTTTATGCATCGCTGCTTAGCTAGGGTTAAACTGTTCCTGGCCCCATAAATTCTGCTCTTCAAATTTTTCCTTAGAACTAGCCAGTTTTTTTTAGTTTTAGCACTCAAATCTGTTTCTTTGAGCTCAGCACTTGTTCAGAACTCGTCATAAGCACTAAATAAGCTACAAATTTCTACAGCACTCAACTTTCCTCACTTATCTAGAGTAAAACAGATTTTAGTACTTAATAAATAAGCATCTATCCAGGCATGTCTAAGGGTCAGCTCCCAGTGATTTATCCTGTCTACCTGATGAATCTGGGCATCTTGGGGCAATGCAGCAATTGTCTCATGTACACAGACAACCCTCTCCTCCTACACACAGCACTACAACGTGTGAGAGATGCACTTATATAGCCAAACTGGAAGCAAAGCTCTCTTCATCCAAGACTGGAATAGACAGTCAAGAGGAGAAGGTAAACACTTGCACCACACCACACTCATCACATAGTCCCTCAAAACCTACAGCACCAAAACAGATACATAGAAACACAAAACAGACACCCTCATTCACATATGCTCTCAATAAAAATCTACTCAAGCAACAGAGACTCCCAAAGCAGAAATGCAAGCAGCCTCCACCCTCCAACACAACCCAAATGACACATAGCCCACAAACTCAGTGTGCCACTCAGCCACAGCCCATAAGGCTTAACAACATACCCAACACTCTAGTCATAGGTGACTCTATAGTCAGGCACACTGATGTTCCACTCACCAGGCTAAACAAGGAGAAAGTTACTGTCACCTGCCTGTCGGGTGCCAGGATCCGCCACATAATGCATGCACTCAGATCACTCCAAAACAAGTACAAATATGACTCTGTCATTGTCCTTGTTGGTGTGAATGACCTGAGATGTACCTCCCTGGATTACATGAAAAGAGACATGGAGGAGCTCTCCGATCTTGTAGCAAAGGCAGGTATGACCCTAGCCCTGAATAGCATCCTGCCATCACCCAGAATGATACCACAGTACAAGGACAAAATGATTGACTTCAACAATTGGCTAAGCTTCCGGTGTCATTCTAAGGGGATTCAGTATCTGTCTGCCTGGGATGACATGATCGACAGACCACGATGCTTTGCCAGAGATGGCCTGCACCTGTCGTCCTTGAGATTCCGGATACTGGCTAAGGCTCTTGCCACCCCTATAGTGCCTTTTTTAGGCAAGGTTCAAATGACAAATTCACCACCTTAACAGGTACAAGCAAGCAAAATCTGAGGGTAATGCTAGAAGTCTAAACCTCAAAATGCATTCACTTGAGGTACTTCTTAAAATGGAGAACATTGACATCTGTGCAGTGACAGAGACCTGCTTCAAGGCTCCAGAGAGCACCCCTGCATTACCAGGCTATAATTCATACCACACTTTTTGGCCACCTAACCTGGACTGAAACACTAAAGGTGGAGGCGTGTCCATATTCATTAAGGACATCCACACCTCCAGGCTAGTTGCTCAGCATAATGCATCCAAGTGCAACTAACTCTGGGCAAGACCGCAATCTAAATTGTAACTTGCTACAGATCCCCCACCATGCCCCAGGATTCCCACTCCACATTTCTTGATACACTGGAAAATATTAGGGTACAACCCAACACCCTAATAATGGGGCGATTTCAACTACCCCATCATTAACTGGGAAAACTACTCATGTACCAACTCTTTTGGTCAACGTTTTCTGGAATTCATAAATTCCAGCGCCTTGGACCAACTTATCCACACCCCCACCAGGGGCAGCTATATCCTAGACCTGGTCATTACCAACATGGGCGACCGTTGTTCCACACCAGAGGTCAATTCCTCATTGGTCAGATCTGACCACAAGCTAATCACCCTAGACATCCACATCCTGCTCCCACCCCGCATTAGGGAAACCACAGCAAAAAAATTCTCCAAAGCCAACTTCACGTTTCTTAAGACAGACGTGGCAAACTTCACAACACCCATGCAGACGGACAATAGAGGTACGACTGCTGAATCCTACAAAAATGCACTTTATAAGCACTTACACAAGTGCATGGATCATGCTATCCCTAACAGAACCAAGATGCTATCCTCCAAAAAAAGGAAGCCAATCTGGTGGTCCCCTGCCATAAACAAACTCTACAACAGAAGAAAGAAACTATTGCATAAAAGAGTAAAATCCCATGATTGGAGGAACTCCCTTGTCAGCCTCAGTAAGAAGCTGAAACCCCTCATAAAATCCTCCAAAGCTAGTTATGAAAACAAAATCACCACTGATTTTAAAGACAACCACAAAGCATTCCATAGCTATGTCAAGAATCTCAATGGCAACACTCAGATCTGCTCTGATTTACAGCACAATGGCACTAAATATACAGAGCCAAATTATATTGCCAACATCCTGGCAGATAGGTTCAGTGCTAACTTTACCCCCCTCTCACCCCCTAAAGGGCCCATTTCTGTACCGGAAGAATGCAAAGTTCCTGTAGTCATGGCTGCACAGGTAAAAAACCACACTCTCCAAAGCCAAGAACACAGCATCCATGGGACCTGACACATCCCAGGCTGCGTTCTACATGAACTACAGAATGAACTGGCACCCCACCTAAACACCATGCTCAATCATAGCCTCACCTCAGGCTTTGTGCCCACTGAATGGCGCACAGCGACGGTTATCCCACTCCACAAAGGGGGAGCCAATACAGACCCCGGGAACTACCTCCCCATTAGCCTAATGAGCCTAGTCTGCAAGGCCATGGAACGTATCATCATGGGACTTATAAACAAAGACATTGGTAATCTCCAAACTCTGGACCCCACCCAGTTTGAGTTTGTAAAAGGAAGATCATGTCTCCTAAACCTGATAGACTTCTTTGAAGCAGTCACCAAAGCCATAGACGAGGGTAAGGTGGTTCACACAGCCTATCTAGATCTCGCCAAGGTTTTTGACACCATCCCTCACTCTGGAATTATAGATAAACTCACTAAACTAGGTATAAATCCCTATGTCACAAGATGGGTTGCCAACTGGCTCACTGACAGAACCCACACTGTGAAAGTAGAAGACTCCAAATCCGACTTCAGACCAGTGACAAGTGGAGTACCACAGGGTTCAATCCTGGGTCTTCTGTTTGGTATCTACTTTTCTGAAGTACAGGCTAACACAGAAGGTCTTTGGCTAATGAAGTTTACAGAGGACTACAAACTAGCAGCCATAATCGAAACTCCTATCGATGTGGACATCCTACAAAAGGGCCTCACTGAGACAGATGCCTGGTGTCAAAACCGTGGCCTGAAGCTCAATGCCAAAAACTGTATTGTCATCCCCTTTGGTAATAACTCTGTACCCATGAGCTACCACATAGGTGGTAGTCTACTTAACACCGAAAGTGTGATAAGAGACATTGGGACACAGGTGGACAGTAGTCTCTCCTTTGATAATCACATCGCCACAGTAGTGAGGAAATCCTTCTACGTGGCACACCTCATCACAAAAGGTTTCTCATCCAGGAAAAAAGAGGTCATTGTTCCCCTCTACTCATCACTCATTAGACCCATTATAGAGTACAATGCCCCTTTTGGTATGTACCTCACAAGACATCTACAACAACTGGAAAGGCTGCAGAAATACCTCACAAAGAGGATTACCGGCCTCAAACAGATGCCCTACGCAGATGGTCTCAAAAAACTCCAGCTTTACTCCATTGCATATCGCCTACTCAGAGGCGATCTCTGCCTAACATACAAAGCTATGTCAAACCCAGAGCTGTTGGACATGCTCCACTTAAAGAAATCCCAATCCTTCCAAGCTACATGCTCTAGGGACCTAAACCTTGTCACTACAATAAACAGAACATGCTGGAGGGATAGATTCCTGTCCCAGAGACTTCCCATACTCTGGAACAAACTACCTATCTATAGCAAAGAAAGCTCCTTATTAGCACTCTTCAAGAAAAATCTTGATGATTGGGTGGGAAATGGGAAATTCACCCCAGGGATCACCACTGTGGCTCTGCTCGACAGGGAGACAAGAAAATTATTTTCTTGTGAGGTGAAAGCCAGGGTACCTTTTTGGCTAGGCTTATATAGGCCCTAGGGCCAGTAGCCTAGTACCTACCTATGAAGATATGAACCTATACCCAAACTGGAATATGGCCTTCCTTTTCTCATTATGCATTTAGCTCACAATATTCACAGAATACAGCCTGCTGGGAATTAAATCTGAAGATTCTCTCTGTTAGCAGTTCCCCAGATGCAACACTGGAATTTGCTAAAAACATTGAAATGGCATGCAGTGCCTCATATGTCCAATTTTCTTTAATGTACTCTTATTTACAGGGTTCTAAAGAACAGTCACTACTCCCTGTAAGAGTGAAACTACCTTTACAAGACAACCCTTGTGAACTCCGAAGTACATAGGGCAATAATTTCTCTCTGGAATACCCTCCATTTAAAATTGTTGTAGGTGTACTGACATCAAAACTCTAGAAACCATTATGTGCAATTAAAGAGTTTCTTTCTACAGAATCTACCTGCAACTACTATCAGAATAATGGAAAGGTCATTTACCACACCATATCATAGATAATAGAATGCATTTAAGAAACAAATCTGTAATAGGCATTGGATATATCTGGAAGCAATCATACTAAAAGGGGACCTGCACTGTAGGACGTCTGCCTGCTCAGGCTGCCAACCATCATAAAACCCCGATTCCTACCTGGATGATGGCCTTTCCTTAATCATCTCTTTTACATGGCATGAAAGTATTGGACATGTCACTGGGGAAGGAGTTGATGGTCAACAGTCAATGGGGGAGAAAAAGAAACTGAAAGAAATATGTGAACATAGTGGAACCAGTAGATGTTGGGAATTCACAGAACCAGTGTTGCAGGCTAGATACAATAATTGGGGCTGGGGTTGCTTGTACTTGTAATACTGATGGAGTGTGTGTTTTGCTATTAAATGGTGGAGTAAGGTCTCTTGCTATGCTAATGGTGACGAGAGATTATAGTGATATTGCAAGATGCTTGAATATTTGATTACCTTGATGGAGCAGAAGAATTTTTATTTACTTAAATTTATGTGTTAGCTATGTAAGTGAACTGCTTTGTTATAGATCCTTTTCAGTTATGACCTAGATCACAACAGGACATTGAAATATGGAGTATATGGACATTTTAGAGTTCTCAGATAACCATATTTTTTGAAAGGTGTGGTGACAAGAAGTTACAATACTCAGAAGAAAACATTTAATGTGGCAGGAACAAGCAAACTGTGCACCAAGAACAAATGGAGGTCAGGCAGGGCCGGATTTAGATGAAAAGAGGCCCTAGGCTATTCCACTTATGAGGCCCTTTCACCTCCCATTTTTAAGTTTGTAAATTACATGAGAGATAATAAAATATATCATTACTGTGATATATATCAATATGTTAAATGAAACATGTTGTGATTGGTACTAACCTTTATAAAAAATGTGGCACGGATAATAAATAAAAAAAAAGTCGAGAACACTTATTTGGACATTTATTCTCAGCACCATATATAGTACTTGTAACAATAACTAATCAAACAGAACACACAACATTTACAAAGAAACAAAATTCAAATAATGAAAATCTTTGACTACGAAAATAAAATACGCAATAAAAATTATCATATTTTCTATCAAATTAAATTAAATATATTCAATACATTGAAGATTAAACCAAATTCAATTCAGATAAATTTATTTCATAATAATTCGCATTTAAAGTTTGTATGAATTATTATGAATTTTAAGTCTTAAACTAAACCAACAATGGAACTTTATTCAAACAAAATCCAGATCACAAAAAAGAAAATATCAAATTCTATATCATATTAAATTTTATGTTTAGTTATTTTATTTAAGAACTGATTCAATCCAAGTATACATTTAAAATGAAATAGTAGATTAGAAGAATTTCTTTCTAAACTTTTTCACGCAGAATTCTTCTATAAGTTCATCAAAATCTATTTTTCTGAAGGTCTCATTTTCGATGCACAAAATACTCAATGAAGACAACCTCGTCTGGGTCATTGTGCTTCTTAATTGATTTTTGATATTTTTAAGTCTTGAAAATGACCTTTCTCCAGTACAATTAGTGACTATTAAACTGAGAAACAGCCGTAAGATTGATTCCACATTGGGGAAGGCCACTTGAATATTTTCTTTGAATATTATTTGATACAAGTCTGTATTCGACAATGTGGAATTTTTTGAAGGCTTATGCGTTTGTCTCACATATGTGTGGAAATGAAATAGTTCTTCAGTAAGATTTTGGCTGACATCTTCTGGGTATTCTTGCATTAACAGCTCAACACCTCTTTGAAGTTCTACCTTTGATAATGTAAGATCGGCAAGAAAGGAAAATATTTTCACTACATCATCATAAACAGAAGCTCTTCTTCCTAAATTTGATTCTAGTGCATCTAATATAGGAATAAATGATTTAATCCTAAATTTATCTCTTGAAGAGAGTTCGTCTAAGGCATCAGGGTCAGATGAATTTTCGTAATTCCCTTGCCTTTTACTTCTTATTATCCTTCTGGCAGTTCTATATTCAGTATTTGGCAACGTGTTTTTTGCTTGTTGCTCAAGTGCATCAAAATCTTCCCTAATTCCATGTAAAATATCCAAAAGTGACCTGTACCAATCTGCACAACTACTCAGTAAAATATTTGGGCTTTGAAGAATTTTATTTACTTTTGAAAAATGTCTCAGTATTCGATTCCAGAAATGGAGCATAAACACGAATTCAAATTGTTCCATCTTCTCTAAAAGATTGTTGGCCCTCAATCTAGTATCACCCTTTGTATTATTATCTAAATGTAAATAATTGAGTGCATCGGTGATATCATTGTAATTTTCTAAAATAGCTTCTGTAGCTTTTGCATGTGCCTCCCACCTAGTGTCTGATAAATATTTAGGCACTTTAGAATGAGGTTTCAAATGTGATTTCAGAACTGCCCATCTTTTTGTGGAAGACGAAAAAGATATAAACTTCGTTCACAACACCAAAAAAATTAACAGCATCAAGGCAACAATCAACAGCTGAACGACCTACTAAATTTAAAGAGTGACCAGCACATGGAACAAATCTTGCAAACTTGTTTTTTTCGATAATTTTTTGCTGCATACCGTTGTATCTACCAGCCATATTGGCTGCATTATCATAAGACTGTCCTCGGCATTTTCTGAAATCAATTTCAAGTTCAGTAGTGATATAGTTAAATACTAAATCAGCTATGCTTTCCCCTGAGTGATCTTTTAGCTCAAGGAAAGTTAAAAATCTCTCAGTTGGCAAACCGTCTTCAGGTGACACATATCTAATAATTAAGGTCAACTGATCAGTATGAGATATGTCAGGAGTGGAATCTACTGAAAAGCTAAAATAGCCAGCCTTTTTCACTTCCGCCACAATTGTGTTTTTCACTTTATTTGCCATAAGTTGAATAATTTCCTCACATATAGTTTTAGACAGATATGAAGGTTTTCCTGAGCCAGTATTTCCATATCGATCGATATGATCTCTTAAAAATGGATCGAATGTTGCTACTAGTTCTAGAAGACCAAAGTAATTGCCGTTATTTGGAGTTCCAAACTTTTCATTGTCTCCTCTAAATGGTAAGCCTCACTCTGCAAGAGTGCAAATTACAGCGAAAACTCTTTCTATAACGTAATGCCAGTATTGCTGCTCTTTTCTTATTTCTTCCTCTAGCTTTGAAGTTAAAGTTTTCCCTTTTGCTCTTGTTAAGTACGTTAACATAGCATTCCTATGATTTTCTGAATTTTCATGAGTTTGAATGATAGCAGGGTTTTTCCAATCATTAAACCCTTCAGAAGTTAATGCTGTTGCAGAAGATGCAATATTTGGAAAGAGTTTACAAACAAAGAAAAAAAACGCGGCCTTTTGAGGGAGAGTACACAAGCCATTCTAGGGTATATTTTTCTCCATTGGCTTTTGTTGAATAAAAAATTGCTTTTGTACAAAATCTGGACTGATTCTTATATTCTCGCTTAGAATTTAAAAATGGTCCACAGTGATACTGAACTTGAGAAGGGCCCTTCTCTACCCAATATGATACATCATTTTGCGATAAATTTGTCCACAAGCCAGCATCTGTTACAGTAGACATATATTTGACATCACTATCTAAATTTGCAACATCTTGAACATGGTGTTTCTCATTAGGTGTCTGAAAAAAATTCTTAATATTCGTATTATTTTCTTGTGGCTCGTTTGTATATTCGTGTTCAGTAAGTTGCTCTTGAATTAGTGCCATATTTTCACTTTGAGTTGGTGCAACGGCCGTGTCCTCACATACAACGTGCTGCATTGCTTCCAATTGAGTAGTACTAGTTGGCACATGCATGTAAGCAGTAATCGGTGTTAGCTTCTTTGCCTCATACTCTTGTAGCTTCTTTTTCTTGCGTTTGCAAGCGCCACTTTAAAATCTTTTACTCATTCTTAGATTAGAATCTAGAACAAAATATTTGAGTTATTAATTATTGTGCATAAATAAGATGAAGATATTGTCACAAAAAAATTTTTCAATAGTCTATAAACACTTCACTAAAGTATTGAACCTACTGAACTCAAAAGGCGAGAATCAAATGATCGTGTACGCAATCCTAAAATAAGAATCTTTTCTAATAACATTAACACGTGTTTCATATTATCGAAGTAACACGAATATAACCGAACGTCGGGATATCAATAGGTCTGTTCATTTGTCTGTTCCAATCTACACCAATCTGCACTTTATTTATGCAACAACAAACCAGAGCTTAGTAGCATAAGGCACGTCAATATTTTCCATAGCAATCAGTGAACGTATGAACTATACTTTGGTGCAATCTAGTATATACAAACGAACAGACCCAATGAGCTGAACGCGTTGATTAACCAATACATTTTTATGTTTGTTTATTAGTCATATGCGTAGAATTTCTCCTTATTTTTGGTTCAGTGTTTTAGTGTTCACTGTTTTTAGAATAGTGTAATTTTAATTTTGCTAACAATTTGAATGTAGGCCCCTCTTGATCTTGAGGCCTTTGGCTGAAGCCTAGTTAGCCTATAGGAAAATCCGGCCCTGGCAGGACTGAGCACTGAGCCTTTGAACTGTGAAACAAAAACTCTAACTATTAAGCCTTTGCACTATTCACAGTAACACAAATGGAGATAACATAGATAGATACTTTAGATATGGAACCAATGATTAGGGTTAGCGAGGAATCACTGGACACTTTTGATGCATTTTTCAAGTATACAGATTAGTGAACAAAGATGCTATGGGTCACTAAACACCAATGCCCCCCAGCACCTTTCGTCACTATTCTGCGGTGTACTTGAAAGAAACACAAATGAACAAATTGCTGACTGCATTTTTTGGTGATCAAAAGATGAGAGTACTAGCCAGTGCACTGCCATAAAAGAACTGAGGTTATTCGAGTCTAGGGATCTATCAGTGCATATTGTGGGAACGTGATAACAAATGGCCAACTTTAAGTGGCCATCGGGGTTACCTGGGTTAGTGAGGCTTTTGGGCTTTCATATTTATGCAAAAAGAGTGACAACCCTCTTGCTCAAAGTGAAAGGTTCTGAGCATTGTGCTACATGAATATTTTTGATCTTTCCACTCCACTTTGCCAGCTGAAGTTAGTAAATGCTGCAAATTCCTATTATTTAACTATACACACATGCTTGTTAACATGTTGCAGTGTAATATAGTCTTAAGCCCACTAGGTAAAGTTTTGCATTTTTTTCTCTACTGAAGTGCATTGGAAATTATATAGGAAATGATAAATTATGCACATTAATTTGTTTTGTTTTCTCAGGCTGGAGAAACTCCATTTTTTATAGCTGTGGCAGAAGGACACCAAGAATGTGCAGAGATGTTGCTGGCAGCTGGAAGTGATGTCAACATCTTAACAAAGGTATGTATTGCACAAATAGCATAAGTGCCAATGGCATTCTCAAATAAAGGAGTCAGGTATGCATTTCAGATTAGAATGTATCCACTTTAAACCATTTGAAATGTGGGTATCTGCTATTGTGAGTTCTGAAATGGTAAGACTGAATGGCCAAAAAAATGCACCCATATATATTAAGTCCGAGATGGACATTTCTTGGAATATTCCCTTTTTTCCCAGGTATGGCAGTCTTGGAGTTAGTATACATAAGTTCAGGGGGTGTGGGGGTTTACTCCCCACATATCAGGGGGTGCAAAAAAAAAGTTAAAAGAAGAAGAGCAATGTTCGATATTTACTCTTCACCTGCAATTTTGGTCTTTTTTTTTGGCATGTCGGCATTTGGCATTTTGAGTTACTATATTTAAAGAGGGAGCCATTTTAAACATATGACATTAGTTCACTAGATTCTAGTTCACTTTGTCTTTCTAGACAGCCTATTAAAGTGCGAGATCTGAAATTGAAAGTCCTGAAAATATAAAAAATAAACTTTAAAAGGTATACAATTAGGAACCCCTTTCTCTAAACACTCAAAATATAAGTGACAGCTGTTCTGATGCTGCCATGCAAAATGTCTTCTTCTTTGTTCTTGCAGCTTCTTATCAAGTTTAGGAATGCCAGCCCAGTTTGATATGTAGTATTTAATGAAGAAAAGAAAGGAATACTGCACTGTGACTGACCATTGATAAACAATTGTGAAATCATTTCTAATTAGGAATCTAATAAAGCTAGACCAAGGAATGCAAATAAAAGATATAGGCTGAGATACAAGAAAATGCCAGCCCAGTAAGTAACAACATCATCACAAATTGTTAAAGGGCCTTATATGAATTTACTGCAAGACAGAATCCTTTCCTGTACATTGGTCACAACACCAGAAAGATAAAATATTATTTGTGTGTGTGTGTGTGTGAAAGCTGTGACAACCGTGCCCTGGCCCAGCAATCAAGGAGCCTCAATCCTCACCACTAACACCAGGGAGGTCGTCTCCTAGAAGAGAGGAAAGGATAACTAATACACACAGTAAAGTACAATTTCCCTTAAGTGCACACAGAGATCACAGTCAGTTTGGGGATGGTTGCTTTCTTGCTCCCCAGGTCCCCAATAAGACTCCCCACTGGCACAGCTATAGGGTCCAGATCTCAGCCTAGCTGGGCAAGCTAAAACCTCCAGTACACTCTCTGCCCAACCAGTGCTTCAAGTCCCTGCCAAGTAGATTACACACCACACACACACACTTTGAGATAAGTATTTATACAACTTCACAGACACTCCTGGGAAAGGCTGACACAGATTCTCCAGCTGTGCCCCTTTACCCAGAACATACAGTGCTAAAACTTACATGTGAGTATAAGCAGAGTGCTGAGTTAGATATCCAAGATCAAAATGCCCCCCAGTCTCTTGTTGAGCAAGTTTTTAAACACTCCATCAGCTCTGCTGAGGTCCTCTCAAATTACATCATTTCGACATTTAGGTTTTCTCAGGCCGCAAACTGCATTATTTAGCAAGCTAACACCTGCTCAGAAACTTGCAACAACAGAAGACATTTCACATGTATATTCTAACAGAAACCAGCACTAAAGCACCATCCATATGTAAATTCTGGTCATAAACTTTAGCCTTAAAACAATGGGTATGAAACCTTCATCCAGATGCACTGGAGCCAAATTCTAACATGATAGGGTCACAACATGCTTCACTGGGCCAGTAGAATGCAATGTTGTCACATATTTTGCAGTTCCACATTTCACAGTGTTCTTTTACATTCAAGAAAACATGCCTGTATTTTACATTTATTTACAAATGCCAGAATTATATATCAAATTCTATTTGACTAGGCTGGCAGCCTTTGCCCATCTCTCCCCAGTCGTTACAGAAGCTATTACCTTCTTTTTAGTTTTTTGTTGGTACTATGCAATATTAGTTTTATGACATGAAATGGTCATTAATGCAGGGAATTTGCATGCATTCCTTAATGCAGTAAACTGAGAGATGTCCATAAATATTGTGCATGTTTCCTTTGTAGCCAGAGTTGTGTCCAATAGCTATCCTAAAAAAATCATTTATTTGGGATATCTTTAGTTTAGTTTGGTCATAAAACATAAGCAATCAGAAAGTGTTTGAATGAGAATAAAACTTATAAAATATACAAAAGTTGGAAATACTTGTTTTAAGGCTAGAGTGGCATTTTGCAATTGAGTAAACCAAACCAAAAATCAACAAAAATAGTCTTTTCTTTCCAACAACATATTATTCTTAAATTTCTTAATATGACGTGCTGTAGCACTGATGAAGCATAGTTATTCACACTATGGCCCCATGTGATTTATAGTTCAAAGCCAGGTCACAATGTAACTACATCTGACCATGTGATCTGGCAACTAAATGGCAAATCCTTTGTCTTTACAACCAGTCAGCAAATAATCACGACTGGTATCAGATAGATAATTGCTCACTATCTCTTAGCCAGTGACTGATAAGGAGGTAACAGTAGGACTGTGCTAATTCCTGGAGTGAAACTGCAAAATTTATACAGAAGTTTGTTAAATTGTAAACCCTGATGCTCTCCAGCTACTAGTAGAAGGTTTCATTAACATTTTACTTTCCTTAATTAGACTGAGTGAATATTTGGGATAGGTATAGTGTAGCTGATAAGCCTTGTTTGATTTTGGTTAACAATGCATTGAATTCTGATGTAGAGTTTGCACAGCAGACATTCCTGGGCATACCTGTCCTGTCTTTTGGAAAACAATTGGCAGTTTTGCCTGACTTTCTCTCTCAAGTTTGCATTTCTGACTCAATCTTTGATAGATCATACTTGATATGATCATGCTAAGGTAATTAATCATTTAATTTATTTATCTTTATGAAATAAGAAACACTATTCAGAAATGCCATGTGTGTTTGACAGAATATTCTGATGGATTGAAATGCTGATTAATCAAAATTAGTATGGTAGATCAAAGGATAGTCGCGGTGGTGTAGCAGTTAGTGTTCTAGCCTCACAGCAAGAGGTTCCCTGGTTTAATTCTTGGCTGGAGCACCTTCTGTGCAGAGTCTGCATGTCCTCCCTGCAGTTGAATGAGTTTTAAAAGACATGCAGGTAGGTGCGAGTATGTGTGTGTGCATGTGCCTTCTATGAAGGTTGGGTGCTGGGCTGGCAACTCAACACTGTAAAAACTCTACAGCTAATCAATCTGTGGAGCGGTGATCTGCTGTGGTGAACCCTAACTGGGAAAAGCTGAACGACATTGCCAGTATGGAAGGTCAAGAAAAAACAAAGTAATCATAGCCTACGACAATGTGACAATGTGAAACATTAAACCATGGTCACATGTACCTCTTCTGATGTAGTTCGTGTTTATGTTCTATATCCCATGCCAATTTTCTCTCATATCCAAGTTACTATAAATTTCAATCTGTGACTCTGATCCAAAGGATTCTTTGCCTCAGTGGGATGAGTTACCCAGTCCCAAAGTGCAATAAATAAATTACCTCTACATTGGGTGAAGATATAATGGAAAGTCTCTTGAGTGAATAGTTGGTTATATTCCTGGAAAACAGTAAATTCCATGATCATAGAAAATATGACCTCACAGCTGTAACTGAAACTTTCATTCCACCTCTCTGTATTAAGTTCACCCTATCAGCATGAAGTAGTAGAGAATTTATGTGTCAGGAAAGGAGCTGGTGAGGCTAGATTTGTGAAAAATGACAACACCACAATTTGTTTTTGTTTCATATCAGTTTGTGGGATGAATACCATTCCTTAGTGTAACAGTTTCTGAGTGTACAATGTCTCACATCATCAAAGTTTCAGACACAGTCACAATGTTAGGAAGATAAAAGGTGATCTGGTTTTGCAAGGGATTTATCTGTGCTTGAATACTTTTTGTGTCACCACATATGAACCTTCATAGGTGAATACTAGGCTAATTACCCTGAAGGCACATTTTGAGCCTAGTCAATACCCAGAGGTCAGAATCAAACCCTGTACCTTGTGGTTATGAGGTGAAGACCTTAACCATTATGCTAAACCACTTCCGTTTAAAGGTGGGAATCAAACCCTGTACCTTGTAATTGCAAGGTAAACACCTTAGGCATTATACCAACCCCCCTAAGTTTAAGACTTTTATATGTTGACCACATACTGCTAGTAGCACCAAAAGTGCTGTTAGCCAGGATCTGTGGCCCAGAATGATGGATCCCTGACTTTGATCCAGGTGACTAGGATTCAGTTAGTGGCCTTGGCAATGAAGGAGCCAAACAGGGAGTCAGAGGAGTGAAGGGATGTGGCCTATTTGTGCTGTGGGGGAGATGCAGGGCCGCCTGAGAGGAAACATCACTTGAAGAAGTGAGCAGGACATCTTATGCTTCAGTCCCTTTTATGTCCTCTACCTGATGTTGCTGAGTGTGTGCAGAGGATAGCAGGATAGGTCTCAAACAACCCTGATGGCTGTCTGAATGATTGTTGGGTCTATATTAGAACACTGAACATTCAATATGTCGAGTGTTCTAATATCGAACCCTAGCAATCGAAAAAAAAAAAAACACCGAACATTCACTACAGTGAATTTTTTCCTAGGGAAAAAATTTGCTGTTCCAAAACACATACACGCAACACAAGCACATCAAACAAACAGCAATCCACACACATACACCTAAACTATACAAACACCACTAACTATCCACTTACCTTAACCCAAACCCTAACCTAAGGTCCGTCACTATTGCACAGTCACCTCACCCGCGCCCTAACCCTAATTCAGCTAACCCGCCCTAACCCACACGTCCACACAATCGCACACTTACCTGAACCCGACCCATAACTTTCCACCAGATCGCTGAAAATACCGAAGCAAAAGAAATAGACAACCAAATTCTTTCCATTGGAAAGAATTCTGTTTCCTGTTACTTCAATATTTTCAGCGTTCGCTGAAAACGGGTCGATATTAGAACATCCAACATTTCAAATGTTCTGTGTTTTAATATAGACCCTGATAGTTATTCCCTGTCAACTCTCACCATGGTAATGGAGAATGAGTGCGCTGATTGACCAGAAGGGGGCTGATTTCAGTGGAGGCAGTAATGAGCAATATTGTTGGCGCAAAGCCTGGGTTCCAGTGAATGTCTCCACAGAGTAAAATAAATTATGAAAATGAAGTAAAATTGTATGAGAAGTATTTTCTGCTAGCTGTATAAATGGTAATTTAACACAGAAACTGAGAGAATGAGTGATGTTTGCCAAGTACTATAAGTGGAATTTGCAATTTAGTTTTCCAATGCACTCTGCATCTTAAACTTCAGCATGTGATGTACTGCATATAGAGCTGGTGGCCGAGATGGATGCAAGCACTTGTAGGATGAATGCTATATCTGAAACAGGCTTATGTATATAATAATCATGTTAAGAAAAATTCTAGTAATAACAATAATAGTTATAATTTTAGAAACAGTAATAGCAGTAAAACTTTAGCTAATACTGATTTTCTGCTTGGAGGCTTGAGTGATGATTGCTTTGCAGGTGAGGCCCAATATTCAGCAACTTTGAGATACAGATACAGCCCATACTCCTCAGAACTTTTGTGTTAAACAATTTAATTTATATAGTGCATTATTAATTTGCAACATGAGTTTGCATACCTTAAAACCACTAAAAAAGATATCACACCTTACATTACTGTGTACATATATACAATTTCCAATGTAACTAGCCTTGTGCATTAGAATATCCATTTACTTTACAGTCCTTGCTAACCAACTTACTTCAGTTAACTATTTGAGCATTGCTTTGTTTATATTATTCCAAAATGTACCATTTATTTTGTGAAGATAACCTCCTCCATCTTGAATTGATACCATCTCTGTTTCTTATACTTCCTTTACAATATCCAGTACCTTATTTGATGCCTGGAAGAAAGCATAGCCAATTTTAGGCACCAGTGAACCCTGCGGTCATTTGGGGTCTCCATGGTCCTGGAGGCCTCCAAACACTGCAAAGTATTTTAATATTTTGTTACATGTTTGTCAATCCAATCGAATTGAGTACAACAATATTGTGTACATAATAAACCAGGTGGATAATAACAATTCTTAAGGTGAAGAGTCTTAAGGATTGGCACCATTTATTCTCCTTTAAAATTCAAAGATCCCTCTGGTTGTAGTAACAGTGTTTTGTGAAGCAGCAGAATTCATAAATTCATTAAATATTTTTTCCAGTGGCATAGTGCCCTTAATTTAATTAAATACTGCTGGTGGGCATTTTCTCAACTAAAACAAACACCATAGCTGTCTTTAGGCACCTGCAATATTGACAGTTGCAGAGTTTCCCCAGTCATCTTTGACTGTATGGAGGCCCCACAACAGCTGCGACTGGTTGGGTGAAAATGAGTAGAAACTCCTCACAAACATCATTCATACATTCATTCATTCTCTGATTAATTACCCTTGTTAACTTAAACAGGGTTGTTGATATAACTCTGTTAGGATAAAGCCAGTAATCAGTGAATGAACATAAGGGAGTCATGTCAGTTTGTTGAAGGCAGTTTTGGTAAATGCAAAGAACCTAAAACCAGATCACCAAAACCACTTTCAGTGAACATTGGAAGAATTTGTTTTGCAGGGGTAAGTCCTCCTGCACCCCTTCTCACTCCCATAATTATATATACCAATTCAGAGGTCACACAACTGTGGAGAAAAAAACAATCTACACTGTCAACAAAAGTATTTTCAGAGAACAGCTTCTGGTTTCTTTGCATTTGCCGAAATTGTCTCCAACTAACTGACATATTCTCAACATGAACAAGGTAAGCAGCCCAGAGCAAATGATCTCAGTGCTTAACTGAGATTGTAAGAGTAGAGTCTCTCATAGGTTCATAGGTAGGTACTAGGCTATTGGCCCTAGGGCCTATATAAGCCTAACCAAAAATGTACCCTGGCTTTCGCCACCCAAGAAAATTATTTTCCTGTGCCACTGTAGAGCAGAGCCACAGAAGTGATCCCTGGGGTGGATTTCCTATTTCCTATCCAATCATCAAGATTTTCTTGAAGAGTGCTAATGAGTAGCTCTGTTTGACATAGATAGGTAATTTGTTCAAGAGTATGGGAAGTCTCTGGGACAGGAATCTATCCCTCCATCATGTTCTGTTTATTGTGGTGGCAAGGTTTAGGTCCCTAGAGCATGTAGCTTGGAGGGATTGGGATTTATTTAAGTGGAGCATGTCCAACAGCTCTGGGTTTGACATAGCTTTGTATGTTAGGCAGAGATCGCCTCTGAGTAGGCGATATGCGACGGAGTAAAGCTGGAGTTTTTTGAGACGGTCTGCGTAGGGCATCTGTTTGAGGCCAGTAATCCTCTTTGTGAGGTATTTCTGTGGCCTTTCCAGTTGTTGTAGATGTCTTGTGAGGTACATACCAAAAGGGGCATTGTACTCTATAATGGGTCTAATGAGTGATGAGTAGAGGGGAACAATGAACTATTTTTTTCTGGATGAGAAACCTTTTGTGATGAGGTGAGCCACGTAGAAGGATTTCCTGACCACTGTGGTGATGTGATTATCAAAGGAGAGACTACTGTCCACCTGTGTCCCAAGGTCTCTTATCACATTTTGGGTGTTAAGTAGACTACCAGCTATGTGGTAGCTCATGGGTACAGAGTTTTTACCAAAGGGGATGGCAATACACTTTTTGGCATTGAGCTTCAGGCCATGGCTTTACCACCAGGCATCTGTCTCAGTGAGGCCCTTTTGTAGTATGTCCACATCATTAGGAGTTTCGATTATAGCTCCTAGCTTACAGTCATCTACAAACTTTGTTAGCCAAAGACCTTCTGTGTTAGCCTGTACTTCAGAGAAGAAGATACCAAACAGGAGAGGACCCAGGACTGAACCCTGTGGTACTCCACTTGTCACTGATTTGAAGTCAGACTTGGAGTCTACTACTTTCACAGTGTGGGTTCTGTCCATGAGCCAGTTGGCAACCCATCTTGTGACATAGGGATTTGTACCTAGTTTAGTGAGCTTATCTATAATTCCAGAGTGGGGGATGGTGTTAAAAGCCTTGGCGAGATCTAGATAAGCTGTGTGAACCACCTTGACATCTTCTATGGCTTTGGTGACTGCTTCAAAGAAGTCAATCAGGTTTAGGAGACATGATCTGCCTTTTACAAATCCGAACTGGGTAGGGTCCAGAGTTTGGAGATTACCAATGTCTTTTTTTATGAGTTCCATGATGATACGTCCCATGGCCTTGCAGACCAGGCTCATCAGGCTAATGGGGCGGTAGTTCCCAGGGTTCGTTGTGGCTCCCCCTTTGTGGAGTGGGATAACCGTCGTGGTGCACCATTCAGTGGGCACAAAGCCTGAGGTGAGGCTATGATTGAACATGATACTTAGGTAGGGTGCCAGTTCATTCTGTAGTCCATGTAGAACGCAGCCTGGGATATTGTCAGGTCCCATGGATGCTGTGTTCTTGGCTTTGGAGAGTGTGTTTTTTACCTGTGCAGCCGTGATTACAGGAACTTTGCATTTTTCCGGTATAGAGATGGGCCCTCTAGGGAGTGAGAGGGGGGTAAAGTTAGCACTGAACCTATCTGCCAGGATGTTGGCAATATCAGTTGATTCTGTATATTTAACGCCATTGTGCTGAAACTCAGAGCAGATCTGAGTGTTGCCATTGAGATTCTTGACATAGCTATAGAATGCTTTGTGGTTGTCTTTAAAATCAGTGGCAATTTTGTTTTCATAACTAGCTTTGGAGGATTTTATAAGGGGTTTCAGCTTCTTACTGAGGCTGACAAGGGAGTTCCTCCAGTCATGGGATTTTAGTCTTTTTTGCAACAGTTTCTTTCTTCTGTTGTAGAGTTTGTTTATAGCAGAGGACCACCAGATTGGCTTCCTTTTTTTGGAGGATAGCATCTTGGTTGTATTAGGGATAGCATGATCCATGCACTCGTGTAAGTGCTTATAAAGTGCATTTGTGTAGAATTCAGCAGTCATACCTCTATTGTCCATCTACATGGGTGTCGTGAAGTTTGTCACTTCTGTCTTAAGAAGTGTGAAGTTGGCTTTGGAGAAGTTTTTTATGGTGGTTTCCCTAATTGGGGGTGGGGGCTAGGGTGATTAGCTTGTGGTCAGATCTGACCAACGAGGAATTGACCTCTGGTGTGGAACACCGATTGCCCATGTTGGTAATGACCAGGTCTAGGATATTGCTGCCCGTGGTGGGGGTGTGAATAAGATGATCCAAGGCATTGGAATTTATGAATTCCAGAAAATGTTGAGCAAAAGAGTTGGTACATGAGTAGTTTTCCCAGTTAATGGTGGGGTAGTTGAAATTGCCCATTATTAGGGTGTTAGGTTGTACCCTAATACTTTCCAGTGTATCAAGAAATGAGGAGTGGGAATCCTGGGGCATGGTGGGGGGTCTGTAGCAAGCTACAATTTGGATTGCAGTCTTACCCAGAGTTAGTTGCACTTGGATAATCTCGGATGCATTATGCTGTGCAACTAGCCTGGAGGTGTGGATATCCTTAATGAATATGGACATGCCTCC
Organism: Protopterus annectens; assembly: GCF_019279795.1. Classification (NCBI taxonomy): domain Eukaryota; kingdom Metazoa; phylum Chordata; order Ceratodontiformes; family Protopteridae; genus Protopterus; species Protopterus annectens. The sequence goes on from NC_056730.1 coordinate 472,358,844, forward strand.
ACCTTTAGTGCTTCGTTCCCGGTTAGGTGGCTGAAAGGTGTGGTATGAATTATAGCCTGGTAATGCAGGGATGCTCTCTGGAGCTTTGAACCAGGTCTTTGTCACTGCACAGATGTCGATGTTCTCTATTTTAAGGAGTGCCTTGAGTGAGTGCATTTTGAGGTTTAGACTTCTAGCATTGAGTAGCATTACCCTCAGATTTTGCTTGCTTGTACCTGTTACGGTGGTGAATTTGTCATTTGAACCTTGCCTAAAAAAAGGTACTATAGGGGCAGCAAGAGCCTTAGCCAGTATCCGGAATCCCAAGGGCGACAGGTGCAGGCCATTTCTGGCAAAGCATCATGGTCTGTCGATCATGTTGTCCCAGGCAGACAAATACTGGATCCCCTTAGAATGACACCAGAAGCTTAGCCAATTGTTGAAGTCAGTAATTTTGTCCTTGTACTGTGGCATCATTCTGGGTGATGGCAGGATGCAACTCAGGGCCAGGGTCATACCTGCCTGGGCTACAAGATCGGAGAGCTCCTCCATGTCTCTTTTCATGTAGTCCAGGAAGGTACAACTCAGGTCATTCACACCAACATGGACAATGACAGTGTCGTATTTGTACTTGTTGTGGAGTGACCTGAGTGTGTGCATTATGTGGCGGATCCTGGCACCTAACAGGCAGCTGACAGTAACTTTCTCCTTGTTTAGCCTGGTGAGTGGATCTCAAGTCTTCAGGGATAGTTTTCTCTTTCAGGGATTTTTATATTATCTGCTGTCCTGACAATATTTATAATTTTCAACTTCTTTGCTCCAGAATTTAAGGCAAAGCAAAAATAATGGCGGAATAAAGGCTCAAAATCATGAACACTGTTTACATATTACTATAATTCACTTAAAAATTTAATGGAACAACATGTTTTGCATCAAGATACATTTATTTAGACAATAAGAAGCATGAAACTCTAATATCTAACATTATTGACTGTCTTGTAATCCTGAATGATTTACTAGCAAATATAATTTAACTACGGAGACGGCAAAAATATGAAGCAAATTCTAGGATATTCTGTAACATCAGGGACAGAGACAGGTAATCATTACTCCTGATGACTGCTAAAAAACAAGTTTCTGATCTGGTATGGCATTACTAGTGTTGCACAATATAACGTCATTTGCTGAAATCATTGTAAAACTAGTATTGGTATTGCTTATGCTTATGTGAATGTGTGTATGTGTGGGGGTAGGTTGCAATGTAAGAGGAATAATCTGTGTATAATTTATTTCACTTTCACAAGCATGTCGGGGGGAGATGTGATTGAAATGTATTTTTTAGAGTAACAAGTTGGCTATAATTTCTTTCACTTACCATCACAAACAGTATACCTTACTCATGATAGGTGGCTCTTTTTGTTGGTTTGGCAGGAAGAAGATGATGCATATGAACACAACTGCTCATTGCCACAGTGACATGATGAGTAGCATTGTCACTTCACAGTGCTTTATTCTGGTTTAGTTCTTGACTGTGGGTTTTTCTTTGTGGAGCCTACATGCCCTGTCTGTCTCTCTGTGTCTCTATCCATGTACTCTGGTTTCCTCCAGCACCTCAAAGGCATGCAGTAGGTGATTTGGCATTCCTACAGTTTCCCTGAAGGTGAATATGCAGTTGTGTGTGTGTGTGTGTGTGTGTGTGTGTGTGTGTGTGTGTGTGTGTGTGTGTGTGTGTGTGTGTGTGTGTAGAAAATATCACAGATTTTCATCTCTGCATGCACACACACTAATGTTGGGCACATATATAACTCTTGTGGGTAGCATTTACAAAAATGCAGTTAAGCAAGTAATTACCTTTCAAAAATAAGGCATAAAATACATCACAGAACATTCAGACCTTTAAAGTTTCAAGGGGTGTAGAAGCTTCCATACCGCAGACTGTATAAATGGATTTTAACATGGACTTAGTGGTGGCCCCTGTCCTCAGCTGTACCCACTCTAAAACCAGCCTTGTTCAGAGGTGTGTAGAGAAGGTTGCTGTAGCCTGTGTGGGGGGCTGGGGAAGGTGCAATCATTACTTCTTTATTTTTTTCACATAATCAAACCTCAGAGGTGTGTACAGGAGCTAATTATGATTTGTGCTGGGGCTAGGGACAGTGTAATGACTGTTTCATTTACTTTTCTCACAGACCTCAGATGTCTGCAAATAAGGTTACTATAGCTTGTGCAGGGTCAGTGTGTACTCTCTAGGAACAATACTTTGGAGTACATTACAGTGATCATTATTTTTCTCACCTTCTAACAATTACACTTCAGACATTAATACAGTAAGCTGCATTTCAGGGATGGGGTGAGGAGTGAGAAGGCATGGTATGTATGTGTATGACAGCAGTCATTTGAAATACATGACATTGGCCATCTGAACATCTGCTTTTATCCCAATCTAACATCAGAGGAATCCACAGACAATAACTATTTTCTTTTTGAGGAGGAGTAGAGAGGCAGATGTTATTCCCAGATAGGATTTGTGTATCCTTTTAAACATTTGCTTTGTTAGTTTATTGTGAGCTACTAACTTGTTACCCTGAACATTAAGCTGTGGGCACAACTTATGTCTTCTTAAAAGAAAAAATTAAGACTGAAATAATTTTCTCAGTCATGATTTTTGTTCAGACTTCCACTGGTTAAAAAGGATGCAAAAATGCTATAAAATGTGTCTCAGAGCATCTATAGCCCTATGGCTAATGGGGGCATGGCAAGCCCCAACATAATTGAATTATTTTCTACATAGCTATTACTGGTATTTTGACCAGATAAGGTGTGTCGAAAGTATACAAGTAAATGTAAAGTTGAGCAGCAACACCAAATGTATTTCCTTAATCTTTAGTTATAACTATTGTTCAAAACATCACTGGATGAAAAGACTGTAAAAAATAAATAAAATACACTTCGGAGTGTATAGAAAGCCATAGCCTCTTTAAAAAGCTGAAGATTAAGACAAAATGTGAGAAAAGGTGAAAAAAAAATAATGTGCATGATGTAGGGATGAGTAGAAAATAGGGGAAGCACAGGAGAATGTGTGCAGGGGAGGTGAAACAGTAGGCAGTTGTGGGGGCAAGCCATGAAGCTCTTGCTCTAGGGTACCATCTCACCTAAGGATACTCCTCTATATAGGGTTGTTGTAATATATCACCATTGCAACTAATTGTCAGTCACTATCAATGTCCCTCTGTGAGATGGGCCAACACAGAGTGATACATAGGTCTGTCAGATTATAAAAGCATTATAGTTACATTAAAGGTGGGAAAAGTTTTGAAATGATTTATTGTGGTCTCATTTATTTATATCACAAAAACCTGGCATTTTAACAGGGGTGTGTAAAATTTTTATATCCACTGTATGTTTACACTTTCCAGGTCCAATACTACATTGACTTCATATTTTTGTTCGGTCCACTCTCTTTTAGTGTCATGTTTTGATAACTTGCCATTGCAGGCTTTCATTACAAACACACATATTATATATATATATATATATATATATATATATATATATATATATATATATAAAATCTTAAGAAACTTTTGCTATTTTGGAAGCAACATAGACACTAGGTTATTCTCGGTGTATTGATCAGTCTTTTATTCATTTAAATCACATTTTGAGTGCTTTTGTTTTTTTATAAAGTTTCCAGTTGAACTTCATCAGAAAATAACATAAAATGAACCTAGGCTTATTATTTAACTGGTGTGGTGTGCGACGGATAGGTTAAGCAGTTCCTTAATTCATGAACCTAGGCTTATTGTTTAACTGGTGTGGTAAGTGGGGGATGAGTAAGGGAGTTACCTAATCCATTTAAGTGCATTGGAAATGATCAGGTTTTCATTTAGTCCTGGGGGTGTGTCTGCTCAAAACTCTTTAAGTAACAGTAACCTGCCTGTGTTCCAAAGGGGGTTGGTAATCCATAGGGGATCTATGACTTTTTCTTTTGCTGCAAATTGGAATTTGGAGAACTAGGAGCAGGTCCTACTATGCCTGGCTTGTGCATTGTGAGGGTTCACTTCCTGAAGGCTCCAACATGTTCTTTTATCCGGATCCTAAGTAGTCTTATGGTTATTCCACTGTAGTATGCTTCACATTGAGAGCATACTGCAATGTAAACCACATTGGGGGTCTCACAGTTTAAATGGTCTTTTATGTGAATAACCACATCTGGGGTGGTGAGATGTATCTTGGGGGTTTAAATAACAAAATCACAACAGTGGCATTTGCTGCACTGCTACATGCCTGGGCGTACATTGAGGGTATATGCCTGCAGCCTCTTTTCTGATTCGAAAGTGGCTTTGAAAGACATGCCCTTTTTTGTAGCAGAATTTTGGGCTAGTTTCCAAGGATTAGGGCTAGCTCTGTGTGCTCCTCTGAGTGCCAAGTTTTTAATGATGATGGCTTTGATGCTGGTGGTGTCTAGAGAAATGTGCAAGGGAAACCTTGGGCTGGTGTCTTCTGATGCCTGAGCTTTGGGGTAGAATCTGTGTGTAAGGATCGGTGGGTACAGGGTTTCTCTCCTTACAATTACCACTCCCATGACTCTGTAGAATAGCTCTTTTGGGTAGTGCCTTTCCAGGAAGAAGGCCATCAAGCACTGGTATTAGAGGTGGAAAGTATTTTCCTCTCTAACAATTTTGCTTTGCCATATGCACTATTTTCTGATGAAGTTCGACTGAAAACTTTACAATGAATGAAAGCACTCAAAATGTGACTTAAATGAATAAAAGACTGACCAAAAAACGAGAATACCTAGTGTCTATGTTCCTTCCAAAATAACAGAAGTTTCTTATGTTTTTAAATAGTTGTTTATACACACATATATATATATATATATATATATATATATATATATATATATATATATATACACACACACACACACAAACATACCACACATCCACAAACGTGCACATCTGCATACATGTACATACACATATGGACATACACAAAATTTTCTCTGCACTTTCACTCCCTAACTCCACACTGGCAGTATATTCAGGACTTTAGTGGGTTGTCCATTCCTTCACTGCCCTACTGTGAAATAACAAAAACTGTCTTTTACTTTGTTTTAATTATATTGTTTTAACCTGCAACAAAGATGACATATTGCAAGCTTCTCCATAACACCTCTCCTCAATATGACTGGATATAGATGGTTATCCTGGTCTTCCATTTCATAAAATGAAAGAAAGAAAACCATCCTTCTAGTTGTGTCCCTTCCAAATCAATACATTAATAAATCTTATTGTGAATATCTCCAGCTAATGAGTTAGGCTCCCAAATCCCTCCCCATTACCAGAAGGAGTTTTAAGACTATCTACCCCCAGGGGTTAGAGACATATCATGTTTCTCAGATATTATCATGATCCAGAGTAAGCACTATGGCACATTGCTGCCAGATTCCCTGGTTTATTGTTGGTCAGCTGATGTTTCAGTTAGCAGCCATAATTTGACATTGTTACCTTAAATGTTCAACAAGGTATCAAAGGGACAACTGTGTTATAAACTATAACATTTTAAAACTCTGTCCCCAGAATTTGGTTTTATATGCAATGACTGTAAAAACAGAATACACAAAGATATTAGCATAATTCTTGAGGAGTCACCTTAAGATATCTCTTAACCTGCACGTTGAAAATAGCAACAAAGGCCCTTAGAAAATAGGAAGATCCAACTAAAAACCTGTACATATAATTAGCATGAAATTGAATACTAAATAGGACATAAATCTTTCCACTACGAGTAGGAATGAGTGATACTACTCAGAAACACATTTAAAAAGCATCGTGACAAAAATAATGGAAAATATAAGCATATTATCAAAGAGACAGTGTAAAATCTGTTGACTTTTGTAATGATGTGAGGTATTGCCAGCTATGTGCCAGGAGAAGTAGGGAAATGGATATGTAACATATGCCAGCATAACTAGCTGAAGTTTTGTAAAGAATTATATGTCATTTGTATATCAAACTGATTTGTACAGATGTTTGTGTCAAAAACATATTTGTAAAGCTTCTTGTGTTAAAAATGTAACAACAGTGGGTCCTGCTGGACAGAAAAGAAAAATACCTGTATGTCAGACTGTGTTGTAACTGCTGAAATGAATATATTGTAAAAATGGATATTGAAAGAAAAGAGGTTAATCTCAGTCCAGCTAACTTTGAAAATGAGTCTGAAATTAAATTACCTGGTTTAGGCTGTAAAGATGGTATCTTACAGTTCTGATTGCAGGCAGAGATGAAATGTCTGTGAAAACTAGGACTAGGAAACCTACTTTATTGTCCTTAGGGGTGAACTACTTGCTACCATGGAAAGGTAGAAGTTTTAAAATAGTTTTATAGCTTCCAGATGCTATAACACATCTTAGCAAAGCTCTGTATGTGTGCATGGTAACACATATGTGCTAAATGCTGGTTCAGTTTCTAGCAAAGGGGGTAGTGTGGGAAGCATAGTCACATGAACAGATGTGATGTAATTCTATAGCTAGCACTGAAGTAATGTTTTATACTAATTGATACAGAAGTCTCAGTGCAGTCTGTTTTTGAAACCTGATAAAGAAGGAAGACCACTCTCCCACTTCACCTTGCTTTGCTTTAATAAGTAACCAGGGAATAGTAATTCTTTAGATCAGAAAATATAGTGAGATTAGTTAAGTACTGTTTTTCTGTAACTGTGTGAATCTATCCATCTGTGTTATTTTTTTATAGAGTTTCCAATCAAAATTCATCAGAAAATAACATAAAATGAACCTAGGCTTATTATAAATAGTATTTAGTATTTCCGTGTTCTTTTATTATTTATTATTAAATATATTTAAACTTTTCATTGTGGCTGGTCTTTTTAGGAAATATTTAACCTTTGAGAGTACTTATATTTATTGGTGCCACTGTGTCAGCTTCTGAAAGCCTTGCTGCATTGATCAAGCACTACCATTTGTATTAGCATTATAATTGGGTACTCTTGTAAGAACCTTAGAGTAGCTGGCTTTGGAGTGTTCTGGTGGCAGTACCTACCTTATAGCCTGGGCAGAAGGGGGCATAGCTGGTAAATCTGTGCCAGCTTTTCCTAGGTACATGTGTGTGAAAATCAAATCTCAGAGTGTGTGTGTGTCAACCACTTGGAGCAGGGACACAGAGCACTGGTTTCACAGAGAGGGAGGTGGAGGACTTGGCTTGGAACACTCAGCTGAGGACTCAACAGTACAGCTGTGTCAGTGGTGGAGTCTTATTGGGTGACTGGAGAGAGAGAGAGAGAGAGAGAGTGAAACCCATCCCCCAGGCTGAGTGTGTTCCCTATGTGTTCTTAAAGGAAATTGTGCTCTGTGCAGAGAGCTGCATCTGAAAATACTTAATGTATCCATTTTTATTTCAAGTGAATGTCCCTTTCCAGCGTCAATGATGAGGATTAAGGCTCCTGGATTATTGGCCCAGAGCAGGGACATCACAACTTTAATGAACAGTTTCATAACATTCTGCTACACAAGGTCATTTATTTTTGCTTCAGAAAAAAGTAGTTGTAAGATGTGTTTTCTTTCTTTCAATTATTGTTGACACTAGTATGTTGGTCACACAGTTTGGTTTTCTGTGTATCAGACAGCTTCAAAATCACATGTGATGTGAAGAATTCAGAAAATTATATTCAGGGGTAAATAAAGCCTGAAAATATGGATATCCTAAATCAGTCCTGAAAGTATGAATGTTGCTGCAAAATAGGGAAAGTTGAGAGGTCTGTGCTAAGTACTGTAAAAATGTAAGCTGAAACTGGTGACATTTTTCAGACTTAGAAATGTGTTTACATTGATGCACATTCTGTCACTTTTTTTGCCAGTTTTATGTTTATTAGTTTGCTTGCTTATGTATGTATGTATGTACATCCTTCAGTCCATCATAGGTTCATAGATTCATAGGTAGGTACTAGGCTATTGGCCCTAGGGCCTATATAAGCCTAGCCAAATGGTACCCTGGCTTTTGCCACCCAAGAAAATAATTTTCCTGTGCCCTTGTTAAGCAGAGCCACAGAAGTGATCCCTGGGGTGAATTTCCTATCTCCCATCCAATCATCAAGATTTTTATTGAAGAGTGCTAATGAGGAGCTTTGTTTGATATAGATAGGTAATTTGTTCCAGAGTATGGGAAGTCTCTGGAACAGGAATCTATCCCTCCAGCATGTTCTGTTTATTGTGGAGATAAGGTTTAGGTCCCTAGAGCGTGTAGCTCAGAGGGATTGGGATTTCTTTAAGTGGAGCATGTCCAACAGCTCTGGGTTTGACATAGCTTTTTATGTTAGGCAGAGATTGCCTCTAAGTAGGTGAATTGCGACAGAGTAAAGCTGGAGTTTTTTGAGACGGTCTGCATAGGGCATCTGTTTGAGGCCGGTAATCCTCTTTGTGAGGTATTTCTGTGGCCTTTCCAGTTGTTGTAGATGTCTTGTGAGGTACATATCAAAAGGGGCATTGTACTCTATAATGGGTCTAATGAGTGATGAGTAGAGGGGAACAATGACCTCTTTTTTCCTGGATGAGGATCTTTTTGTGATAATGTGTGCCACGTAGAAGGATTTCCTGACAAATGTGGCAATGTGATTATCAAAGGAGAGACTACTGTCCACCTGTGTCCCAAGGCCTCTTATCACACTTTTGGTGTTAAGTAGACTACCGCCTATGTGGTAGTTCATGGGTACAGAGTTTTTACCAAAAAGGATGACAATGCACTTTTTGGCATTGAGCTTGAGGCCCTGGCTTTGACACCAGGACATCCATTCACAACCCCTTCTTTTGCCATTTTTGCACATGGGATCGGGGTGCCACTTCAACAGTGACAATCATCTAGAACCAAGGTTTACACCTCCAGGTGGCCAGCCTTGACATATATCTATTAATATATGTATTCATTTGAACAGGGAGATGATCTGAAACACAAGAAACGTATTTTTCTACAAGTTGTATAGCTGATAAAATTGCATTTACTGTGTCCAGGTTTATTAAATCTTGCACTGCCATTGCACAGCTCTGTCAATAATGCAGATTTTGAACAGCAACTATGCAAATTTCTTTTGGGATAAAACTGAAGATGGCAGTGGTATTCTGTGTGAGAACAGCTGCTGATATGGATGTGTTAAAATTAGCCATATAAATGCTAATAGCTGCCAAAATTTTGAACTTGCATTCATATAACAAAAATATATTTCAACTTTTAGATTACAGTAAAACAATTTCTGCAACCAGTGGTGTGACTAGAGTAGTTGTGCATTTTTATATGTAGGCATAAGCGTCTTTCTTTTTCCAGCCCTCAATCATGCCTGCATTTGTTTCCTGCAAAGTGACCTTATGAACTAGAGAAAACGAGTGTAACAACTAATGGCAATTGCCAAAGCTATAGGTGTATGGACCTTTTGGGTCATGCATTCTCATGCTTAAGACAAGCTTCAATATCTTGAACTACACTTTGCCTTATAGAAATGTCTTAATTGTGCATGTAACAGCTCTCACTTTTCCCATACATGCTACTCTGATTTTTTAGTAACGAAAGTGAAAATTGTGCACTGTTTGAAACTATCTTTTCTTGCAACACTTTCATTTCAGAACTTTTCCGCTTAAAGTCACAAAATAACGCTGCATTGTATGCATTTGTTTTCTTTATTTTCCTGTTCAAGTTGACTTTTTCCTTAAATAAGAAGTCTGGGAGTTAGTGCACAGTAATAGCAATAAAAGTAAAACTTCAGCTAATACTGATGTGACTAACTTATGTCCAGTGTACTTACCTGGTTAGCAAATATATACAATTAAAACTTAAATTGGAAGTGTTCATCATTGGTAAATGCCTTTGGACCAGGATGTGTGTGTGTGTGTGCGCGCGTGTGCGTTTAATGCTTTATCAGATGATGTGTTTTTCATAACTGCAGCTAATAGGCTCTGTTTCCCTATTTTTTAAGCAGATATAATATACTTTCTATTGTTCCTTGCAGAACAAAACTGGAGCCCTGCATGTAGCAGCACAGAAAGGTCAGCTGCCTTTAGTCCAGCTACTCATCAAACACAACGTAAATCTAGAAATTCCAAATGAGGTAAGGCTTACTGGGAGAGGCACATTTTTTCTGTTGCCATCCTTTTCATTCAGCTATCCTGGTATAATTTGCTTAGCTGTTTTCATTCACAGTTTTGTCTTCCATGTTCTGACAGCTATACCTCTTGAGGGTTGTTTAAATTGCTTAAAAGGTTAGGAAGAATAGACCTTGGTAAATAAGAAATTAAGGAAACGGCTGCCTCATGAAAAGGCACTGGGTCACTTAAAGGAACTCTTATATGGGTCTTCAGTATCTCACTTGTTTGCATCTAATATTTGATGGTGCCACTTGGTCATTAACTATACAGCTTTGCCTTAATCTTTTTTCCTTTTCTTTTCTTCTTCTTCTTGTTTTTCTTTATTTAAGGGGGGTGGGGAGGTCCTACTAGGACTTTCAAACTACCAAAAGCTACTCATAGGACATGCAGAGAAAATGAGAATTGCAAGTGGTGTGACTATGATTGCTAGTTGTTCATTAATTAATTTATCGTAATTACATTCAAACAGGTTTTTTTTCTTTGTACATATATCCTTGTAACTGTCCTCTTTCCTTGAAGATCTTGCTTCAGTGCATTGTCCCGTAGGCTTATAAAGCCGTTCCCAAGGATATGAAACTTCTTAAAATTTGGCTATGTCAGGAAATAAGCACGAAAAGAGCCATCCAGTCTTTCCAAGTGCCCTATTCACAATGGCATCTGTAATCCTAATAGAAACTCCAAGAAAGATGTTTCTTCTTTTATTTAGTACCATACTGTATACCTCTTCCTGAATCTCTCTTCTGTAATTTTCATACCACACCTTAATGGCAGCTCCACTAAGTCAGAGCAAAATACTGTTTTTGTTCTTACATATATGGGTCAGAGTCCTCTTTTGGTAGGGTTTCAGTTATGCTAAGTTGGTATAGTGATTATGTTATGATTACCAAAAAATATATAATTAGGGTTTTTGTAAGTAACTTATTGTCTCTTCACCTGCACCAGTTACCAGAGTTCTTGTGATCTTCACAATGTTTAATAGGAGAATATTAGAATAAAGGGTCCATATACAGGTGAGTGGAGGTGTTTTGGATAAACTGTCTTTTTTTTCAAAGTGCTGGCGCTCTGTGTTGTTCCCTAAAACAGATAAGTAAGCCCCAAAATGTTCTATGACAAAATTCTCAGTATCACATATTCATCTCTGTCAGCTAGTAGATGGAGCCTTCAGGCAGTGATCTTTATCATGTCTTTATGATGAACTGCTGTCTCTTTGGCCCCTTCCAGAAAATGTGTAATTTGCTCCCTGACCACAGTCTTTCATGCACTAGTCTGAATCTTACAGAGTAGTGACATTAAAATCAGAGGAGAGTTAAACCAAGGTTCCATCTGCTAGTGATGGTGGTACTTCAAGGCATTTAACTGTTGCTCAGGTGGTGGACTTGAAATGGAGGGATATATATTTTATATTATCTTGTAAGTGGTTCTAAGAAAATGCTTTGGAGTTTTCCTCATGACCCTGAGGAAAGTTCTTGGATACTGTAGTAGTGTGTATGTACAGACCACTTCGACATGTAAAAATTACAGCTTGAGGGTGACGTTTACAGGCAGACTAATAGGAATACCTTCTACACTTCCCTATATTATACAGACAAATTGCCTATGCATAACTCATGTCCTTTCTGCCCGGTGTGGAACAAATAGAGAGAGGTATTCATTGTAATGACCACAAGAACCCCAATGTCTGCTGTAGGGGAGGAGACAATATGTTACTTAAAAAAACTAATTATATATTTTTGGTAATCATAACACAGGCAACACACCTAAATCATACACAAACAATATTCCCAGCCTAAACGTTATTGGGTAGTTTTGAATACTTCAAATAATAATATCTTTCTTTAAATCGCAAAATTAGAAATGCATTTGGTAATCTTAACATAGGCATCATGCCTAAATTGTACACAAATAATATTCTCAACTTAAACTTTATTGAGTAGTTTTGAATACTTCAAATAACTAACATCTCTATTTTTGAGTCACAAAATTAGAAGTGCATTTGTAACATATAGTTAGTATAGAAAAATGACTACTGCAATAGGGTATTCAGACTGGAGTTGCTGTATCTTTTGATTTTCCTGCTGGATTATTGCAGAGGCAAATAAAATTGCAAGAAAATGTTGCAGTTCCTTGGACCATTTAAAATGCCTGTGCTCTATTCAATTCCCATGCTGCAAGATCAGACTATAGTTTAACAATAAATAAAGGTTTCACATGTAAAAATTCCATCCACAGTATTCACACTTTAGCCTTATATACAACAATTATTTTCACAGCTGTCAGCACCACCTTAACAAGTATCTATAAATACTGCAGTGGCATTTAAAGGTATAATGGGATGTGTCAAGCAGATGAGAACTGACAATATTTGGTTTAAATTTTTGAATGGATTTACATTATTTACAAAGCAAGCAAAGAAAAGGAACATTGACCATTTTCCTTCAGAATTAATCAAAACAACAATAATACAATCCTATTAATTTTTCATTACAACTTCAGTGTATATCATCATTATAGTTTGATAATACAGATTCTAATTTATTCCAATAATTCAGTTTTAAAGGATTTTTCATACTTCTCAATTTTAGTACATCTGTTTCATTTTTACAAAAATCAGTGGTTAATTTAAGAAAATCATCACATGAAGGTTCAACATTTCAGTTCTGTTTGTTAGTTATAGCTTTTCTTGTGACTGCAAGTAGACCCAAAAGCATTTTGTATTGATTACAATGTATAACCGAAGAAACAGATGCAGTTATTACAATTACTGATCCTGTAAGCATGTAATAGTCCATAAAGCATTAAAGAAAGTTTAATAAATACTCTATGAATATACTTCCACATGTAGATTTTCTAGTATATACTTATAAATGTTTGACTAATAGACTTTAATATTAAATATTTGTTTTTTCTTTTGAAAGTTCATTAACATCTAAAGAATATATAAAGTTCCAATCAGTTTTATCTAAACTATTTTTATTATTTACTGAAATCTTGTAAAGTTTAGATGGTTACCTCTTTGAGAAATTTCTCCAAGAATGACAGATATCAAATATTCATATAAGTTTGGGTACATACATTTTTCATTTTCATTTGATAAATTTGTGTAAGCTTTAAATGCATCTATAAAAGTCTGAGTTTTAAATTTTAAAGATGGTTTTAGATTAAACTTTCTCAAAATGTCATCAGAGGTCAAGAGATTATCTTTAGTAATACAGTCAAACCAAGATATGAAATTATTTTATATATAATCATAGAGCATGAATTTCTATTTTTTATAATTAATGCTAAATAAGAGGAATCCAGTTTTATCATTACTTTGTCTTCTAGACTGTGTTCTAAAACACAAATAAAACTATTATTAACTATTTTCAATTCATATGAAACTTGTAATTTAAATGAATTCAATACAATTTGTTTATGAAAATCTTTCTGACTACTATAGTTTGGTTCTAGCCACTGAACAAGTATATTGAAAATACCTGCAAAAGTATATGATTCTAATTCTGGAAAATTAATTCCTCCATATTCCCATACTGTTAAATGATTCTTACCTGTTGTTCTTAGTTTTATTGGAAACCATAAGAATGATTAATAATTTTTACAATTTTTATATTTTTTTCTAAGGCAGGAGAGATGTTGATTGCAATATATATATATGACAGACGAGTACCAGTAAGAGTGAAAGGGAAGGTCTACAAGAGGGTAGTGAGACCAGCTATGTTATATGGGTTGGAGACAGTAGCATTGACAAAAAGACAAGAGTTAGAGCTGGATGTGGCAGAGTTAAAGATGTTAAGATTTGCACTGGGTGTGATGAGGGTGGACAGGGTTAGGAATAAGTATATTAGAGGGTCATCCCAGGTTGGAAGGTTTGGAAACAAAGCCAGAGAGGCAAGATTACATTGGTTTGGACATGTGCTGAGGAGGGATGCTGAGTATATTGGGAAAAATATGCTAAGGATGAAGCTACCAGGTAACAAGAAAAGAGGAAGGCCTAAGATAAGGTTTATGGATGTGGTGAGAGAGGACATGCAGGTGGTTGGTGTGACAGTGCAAGATGCAGAGGACAGGAAGAAATGGAAACAGATGATCCACTGTGGCGACCCCCTTGCGAATCCCATCTGAACACTTTTTCACTTCTGAGGTCTTTGGACCAAGTCAAAAGAATTATGAATTAGCAGTTTCTTAGAAGTCCCTGACATGCTGTAGTCTTCATTTGTTAAGTTCTAAGTCATCTGGGGCACTTTAAGATTAGCTGGCAGGTAATTAGTTCAGTGTGTTAACTGAACAAACAGGAATTATATACCTTGTCCAATATGTGATAAGAAGTTTAAAATAATCTATACATCCTGAAAGTTCAATATGCTAGTCAAGCAGAGCAAAGCTGAGATAATTTAAGCTCAATGTATAAAAAAATCACAAATATGACATTTTTCAAAAACTGATACATTTACTCTTCTAAAGAAAAAAATAATTTCTAGCAGGATCTGATGTGTTACCTGATTGTTTTGTAGTAAAAACAAGAGATGCACTATTCTTGGTGCTTACTCACCTGTTTCAGCAATTATTATTTACAGACTTTGTCCAAGGTTTTAGAAGGAGACTTTAGTGATTTCATTGAGTAAGGGTTCTAATCTTAACGTGACCAGTAATTATTGACCAATTAACCCTAAAAACCTGTAGGTAAAAGCATTAAATCAGGTTTGCTACATCTTAATGTATTCTATCAGACCTGATAAGATTATCAGATACAGGATAACGTGTACAATTAGTCTAATTACCTTGAGTACCTTTTATAATCACATTGTTGATATTGGAATTCTATTTGTTGTGTTTTGCACTGATTTGGCCAGTGCATTTCACATACTTTCTCATATCAAAAATGTATGACCATTGCAAAGCTGAAGGACAATGGGTTCATTAATAGCTTGGTTTGTTTCTGCATCAGATAATGTTGCTTTGAAGTACATATAAGAAATCCGTTATCTACTCCAGTTATGTTTATAAAGACGTGTCCTCATCTTTATGTTTTCATTCTCTTCTATGAGCTCTGTCTAGTACAATACATTTGAATGGTGATACAAAACTAACTGAACTGGTGACAAATGTAAATGGCCTGGATAATCTTCAACATCTGTTAGATGTTGTGTAAAAGTGATTAGAATCTCACCAACTCAAATGTAGCATCAAGATGTGTGCATCAATGTACAAAGGGAACAATGACACCTTTTATGTATTACTGATAGTTATATGAATAACTGTCATGACCTAAAGTTTGCATGGATAACTATACAAATTTCAATGTGCAAATGATTAACAGAAAATGTTACTAGTTAATAAATAGCTTTCTGTATAAAGTTAGTAACAGCCACCCTCATGTAAAGCTCTAGTGATTATTGTTTTTCTAAAGCTCTTATTCTAGAGGCAGCATTCAAATGTTGAAATGGATACAGTGATTTTTTTTTATCTATTTATTTTTTACTAGGAAAACAAACATGGCCACTGGTCTTACATGGAATACTGACTAGACTCAGTTTATATTCTGTTCACTGCTGACTGAAGGGGAGACTTTATTTAAACTTTAAATGTTCAAAGGATACAAAAATCAGTACTGTACTGAGACTGACATTCAATATACAAGCTCAAAATAGAGGTAATAATGGTCATTTCCTAGTATTTAAAAAACTACTTACGTTTTCCTGCAAAGAGTAGCTCTTTTGTGCTAAAACCTTCTTATAGATAAGAGAAACACATCTGCAATTATAGAATTCAAGAGAAAGGCTAGTTTGTTGTTTTACAAAAGAAAATTCAAAACCAGCTGCAGCAAATTACAGACTTCCCGATAATCTCATTAAAGATCTTACATGTTTACCTTTTCTCTTTGGTTCCTGAATTTTTGTCATTTTTCTTTGGTTTCCTGAAATTTTGGCATTTTACTTTGATTCTTGAATTTTTGGTGTCTTTCTTTGCTTTCCTGAATTTATGGATTTATGGCTTTTTCTTTGGTTCCTGATTTTTTTTTTATTTCAGTCATTAAAGGTTTTGAGTCTTTTGATCTAGAACACTGAACAATCAAAGCATTCAGCTTTACTTATTTTGCTAAATGGGTAGGTCCATTCCAATATCTCACAAATAAATCTTATTAAGGAAGAGAATGAGAGAGAGGGTGGGAGTGGTGGGGCTGGGGGACAAAGAAACACACAACTAAAGACCTTGCAAATCTGAATTCCATACCTAAGTGTTTTGTACATTTTAACTAAAATGTTTAGTTTTATTCAGTAACAGTCTTGCCTGTGTACCTTTTCATTTTGCAAAGTCTATTAAGAGAGCTACTAGCTTTTATTCTTTCATGGTTTTAAACTGTTAAGGTATAAAGAATAGTTACCAGGGAATCTAGTGACATTTTAGGTACTGCAATTATTGCAGAAATTATTTTATCATTAAAAACATTTTATTCTGAGAAGGAAAGAAACTTGAGGCTGTGACACCTCTGACATGTCTGAATAATTTCTACAGTGAAAAGAATTTAAACTACTGATACATTAAGTGAAAATTTTAACTGTTTTATATTCAGTGGTAACTCTCCAGTAGCTCTTCCTACCATTTTAAGCACAGTTGGGGGACTACTTGCTTTAAAGAATTAGCCTGCTGGTGAACAAAGTTTAAATTCTCAAGCTTCAACTCACTGTCAATCAGAGTTCCTTCACAGGAAATCAGTGTTGTTGAGTTGTGCCGGCAGTGGTAACCTTTATGGGGAAATTTCTCCCTTCTTTGAAATGGTGCAACCGTGGAAGTGGTATGTATGCATTCAGGGTGTGGGGAGCTTACCTCTCACATTGGAGGCATGGGGGAGGGAGGCTTGTCACCATGCAAAAGCACATTTTTTCCAACATATTTTGGAAAATGCAGTTTGGGGATTCCGATCCTAAGTGCATTTGCTTTCATCCACTCATAGTGGAAGCTTTTTAAAGTCTTTCCAGTTTGATAACCTACAGGTGACAAAGACAGAATTTTCAAGGGTGATTTGGCCAAAATTCAACCAGTTGAGGATTTGAGCTCCTCCAAAGGAAATCACTGTGAATGAGTTGTGTCAGCAGTGATGCCCTTTTGGAAAGTGATTTCCCCCTTCTACAAGTTGATACGACAGCAGAGTTGTATATAAATTTGGGGCTTACCCCTGCACAAAATACTTACAGAGTGTTTTTTGGCCATTTTGGGGGGGGGGGGGGATTCAGTTCTGGGATTCTAGTCCTCAGCACCTCTAGGGCATTTGGTAACATTAGAGGAACCATATTTATTGCTGAAATTCTTTTCTATCATCAGAACAGAGAGAGAAGAGTGCCGATGCAAGACCACTGACATGCCTTAAAATTACCACCATTTAAGAAGTTTGGTTGCATGCATTTTAAGTGAAATGCTCATGTACTGATCATTCCGGAGTTGTCTTTTTACTGTTTGCAGATCACCTGGAGAACTACTTGTATTTAGTTCTTTCCAGTTTTATGTTCTCAGGGAGTGAAATACTAACATAAATTCTTGCATACCAATAATTTTAGAAGAAATGTTCCCAGAAACACATCTTACTGTTTACGTAGAGATGGAAGAAGACAGTTGCACTGCCTCTGGAATGATTGCATAATTTATACATTTCATATTATTAAAAGTACTATATTCATATAATTAATAATTGCATGTGGCATGCACTTTAGGGAAATTTGTTTTTACCCAGTACTAACAGTTTCATTTTTATTTTTCTTTCTACTGTTTCAACTGCATTCCTGTTTAGTCTAGCACTCATTTAGACTTTAGAACCTGAAAAAACAAATTGCAGGAATTATAATATCATAGTTTAAATACTTCAAAAAGCTAACAGTTGCATGTAGTTTTAAGAAAAAAACATGTTTAACTTTGTTAACACTAACTTTTCCTGTGTTCTTTTTATAGCATTCCAATGGTATGTGGGAAGTTATTTTTACTCTGTCAACCTTTCAGGATACAATGTACAACAGCATGCAATTTGGCATTATTGTAGACTGCATAATTATTGCAGATATTCTTTTGTATTCTGAGACAAAAATCCTATTCAGCATGAGAAGCATATAACTGCAAGTCATGAACTGATTTGTACATTTCATTTTACTAGAAATGCTTTATGAAGAAATTTAATTGCATGATGCGTACATTTTAATGACAATGTTTAGCTTCATTCAGTATTTATCTTTTTGTGTTTTCTACTGTTTTGCAATGTATACAAATCATTTCTACATTTCAATTTACAAGAAAGGCATTATAAAAATGTAATGGTTGAATGCTACATACATTTTTAAGTAAAGACGTTTAACTTTGTTCATCATTAAATTACTAACCTTTCTTGTTTCCTTTTCTACTGTTTCATGGGCATTTGGGAAGCTGTCAATTTTTGCAATTTTCAGAGTATGATATTCAACTATCATGGAGTTTTTTGGTCATTGCAGACAGTATAAACATTACATAATGATCTTTGTAATCTCAGAAACAGTTTTATTCAGAGACACAGTCATAACATCTCTGCAAGAACCTTGACTTGATTGGATGATTCTGCATTTAGATGTATTTTATGAACAAGTTAATAGTTGTATACTGTCTGCAATTTATGTGAAAATGTTTAACTTTTTTCAGTACTAATTTTTTCGAGTGTTTTCCTTTTTATTGTATCTGGTAACTTGGGCAGCTACTCTTTTTAGTCTTTCAAGTTTTAGATGCCTGACGTGAAATACTGCCAGCAAGAAACCTGATGGCAGTACAATCAAAGTAATTACTACATAAATTATTTTGTGTTATGAGAAACAATCTGTCTAAAAATAACACAATGCAAGGCTTAGAAACTTGTGTTTATCTTCCCTCTCTGCATTAGGTTAATGCTACCTTTTAGAATTAAGCTTTGACAAGATAATAGGAATTTCCTTTTAAGTCATTTCACTAGTGTAAGGATGTTGCTTATGATGGTACCACCATCTATCAAGGTTCAGCTAGCAAGCCCTAATCACACATGGACAGTAGTAACAAGCTCTCTGGCCTGAAGGAACAGTGTAGGTTATACCACTGCTGAGTTGGTTTTTGGTATAGACTAGGATGCTTGCCACCTTCAGAGTACCAGAAAAGAAAAAAATATGCGGTAGGATACTGTGGAAGTATATTTATGTCTGTAAGCATGCTAAATGTATATAGCATTCCCTGGCAATGCTGAAACATGTTACCTGTGCAAATAGATGCAGCCCTCTCATTATAAAGACCCCAGATTATGGCACTGCCAGCCCCATCCCCAGGGGCGGTTGGTGTTACCAGAAACAAGAATAGGATGCCAGCTACAGTAGATATTGCAGGAGAAAGTGACTTTAATGGCCAGAAATTTAGAAGCTCACCAGTGTAAAATCAGACTGGTATAACTACTGGTGTAAAAATTAATTTCCTGGTGTAAAAAGTAATTTATTTAATAGCAACTATAAATTTTCTCAGGGTAGAACATCAGCAGATCCTAAATCTTCTCTCCATTCCAAGTGGTTGAATATCTAAATGAGGTTTGGAAGTCAAGTAGGAGAAAAAGAGCATTTTTGGCAACAATTCACTTAACAGTTTCATAGGTTTATACTAGGCTAATGACCACTGGGGTCTTTATAAGCCTGGATGTGCAACCCAACCCAGTTTTATCCACATGTACCTGGGACAGCTATTTGGGGGAGATGTTAGTAAGAAGGTAGCTAAGGGTTTTATGAGACGGTGAGTATGTATAGTTGGTGTTTAATTTACTTACTGTTGACTTCTGTTGATCTGAGACATGGGAACCACACCATGGTGACTTTGCAATTTCCCATTCAATGATCAAGGTTTTGTTTGAATAGGTTCAGGGATGAACTCTACTTCATGTGGATGGGGAGCTTATTCTATAATGTAGGAATCCTTTGAGGCATATATCAGTCTCCAGCATCTTCTATTTATGCTGCAGCAAAGTTCATGTCCTTGGATCTAGTGTTTCTGGTGCTGTTTGTTTTGCAGATGTGCAAGAGATCCATCAGAGCTGGATCTGAAGATGCCTTATATGCCAGGCTTAGCTAACCTCTCAGTAACCTGTAGATGACTGAGTGCAGAGATAAGACTTTAAGGTGATCTGTGTAGGACAGGGTATTCATACCCTTGGTTCCCCTGGTGAGAAACCTTTAAGGTTATTCCAACTATTTCAAGTGTCTGGTTAGACACATGCCAATGTGGGCATTGTAATCAATGCAATACTATAATATAATGCAATGTAAACAAATGGAGCTTTTCTTTCACGGCCTCTTCTCAAAATATTACCCAGTCAGACTTTTCTGGTAAACTAAGATAGATAGATAGATAGATAAATAAATAAATAAATAAATAAATAAATAAATAAATGATGGGTTGGATAAGGGCTGAGTAGAGTGGTAATATAACTTCTTTAGACCTGGATGCCATAACCTTGCATATGAGATGGACGGCATTGAATAATTTTCTTAGTATCTTGGTTATTTGTTGTCAAAGACCAGATTATTGTCAACATATGTTCCCAGATCGCTAACTACCTGGTCAACTCTTAAAGCTGTTTTATCAATGGAGTAATTAATGTTGGTGGACTATTTTCCAAAAGGCACTGTAAAACATTTCTTCACTTTGAGTTTTAATCCATGACTTTGGCACCAGTCATTTGTTTTAAATAGACCTTCTTGTAGGATTCCAGTGTCATGAGGGAATCTATGATAGCTCCCAATTTATAATTATCTGTGAACTTGGTGAGCCAGAGGCTTTTGACATTAGCCTTGACTTCCAAAAGTAGATGCCAAACAGGAGTAGGTTCAACATGGAGGCCTGTGGTTCTCCACTTATGACCGGTGTCTTACTGGAGATGGTCTCACTAATTCTGGCTTCTTGGTTCTATGTGTGAGCCAGCCAGCAATCCAGTGAATTATGTAGGGATTTATGTCTAGTTCTGAGAGTTTGCCAATAATACCCGAGTGGGATATTGTATCAAAAATATTGGCCAGTTCAAGGTAATGGGTATGCACCATTTTCACCTCATCCATAGTCTTGGTGACCCTCTCAAAGAAGTCTACCAGATTGTGTAGGCAGGACCTTCCCTTAACAAGGCCAGACTGGTATGGGTCCAATGTCTGTAGGTTGCCAATGTCCTTGATCATTTCCGTAATAATTCTTTCAGTACTTTGCATATAAGACTAATCAGACTAATGTGTCTGTAGTTCTAGGGATCAGATAATGGTTCACCCTTATGAAGAGGGATGACCATTGCAGCCCTCTATTCACCTGACGTAACCAGTTTTGAGGCTGCAGTTGAAGAGTGCCTCAGGTGGCCCTGTTAAGTCATGATTTAGGCTATTTAAGAGGCAACCTGGAATATTTCCGAGGCCCACTTCAGCAGTGTTTTTGGCCATAGTGAGCATCTCCAGGACCTGCTCCATGTTGATTGTCAGGGGAGGGGTTGCTAGAAGAAATTTCATGGGGGGAGGTACTGGGGGAGAGCAGGAACAGAGGTTAGAGAATGTATCAGCCAGTAGATTTGCTATGTCACCTAGGTCAGTGAAAATTGTGCCATTTATGACCAGTTTTGCACATTGCTGAGCATTACCTTTAAGGTTCCTGACATAGCTGAAGAAGGCCTTGTTATTGTTCTTAGACTGGGAGGCTATCCTGATCTTGTAATTGGCCTTGTTGGACTTTATTAGAACTCTTAGTTTCTTGTTTAGTTGAATCAAAGAGCTCTTATCTCTATGAGAGCTGTTCTTACTGATTTTGGCCATGACTTTTTTTTCTTTTGTTATATACCCTGTTAAGGTAAAGATTCATCCAGTGGGGGGTATTTTTGGTATTAGAGCTGGGCTTACTTTTGGTAGGTACAGCAGCCTTAGTGTATCAATTTACATGTTTGTAAAGGTTTTCGGTGAATAGTTATGCATAGGTAGATGCATTCTCGACCTTTGGGGAAACAATGAATTTTGATGCTCCAGGGATCTAAACACAATAAACAAAACATGCTGGAGGGATAGTTTCCTGACCCAGAGACTCCCCAGACTCTGGAATAGACTGCCCATACATGTCAAGCAGAGTGCCTCTTTGGCCCTCTTCAAAAGGAACCTTGATGATTGGATGAGAGATAGGAAATTCACCCCGGGGATCACATCAGTTGCCCTGCTAGACAGGGGTCTAGGGAAGTAAATACTGTGGGAAGAAATAGCCAGGGAATTGTTATGGCTAGGCTTGTATAGGCCCTAGGGCCAATACCCTAGTACCAACCTATGAACCTATGACAAAGTACTACTTGATAGGATGTAGTTTGCTTAAGAATAATTCCTAACTGGTATGTATTTAGTTGGATTTTATGGGTTTATTTGTATTTCAAAGGAAACAGCTTTATGGTTTGACCTCACCAATGAGAATGTGACACAGGGGAGGATGCAATGCTCTCCCATGTTGCCGAGTACTAGGTCAAGTATGTTTAATCCGCTGGTTGGAGTACGCACTATCTGGTTCAGGGTGTTCGTGATGATAAAGTCCGGGAAATGTTGTGCCTGTGAGTTATAGGCAGTGTATGTTTCCCATTCTATAGAGGGGTGGTTGTCTCCCATGAATAGGGTATTTGTTTGGATGGTGAGTACCTCTAGTCAAACTGTGTAACAGCTGTGAGCTTTGTGGGTCATAAAGAGTGACCCTTAGCTGGCCAGGGCATAGTATGGAGTCTTGTCTATGGAGACTTGGATGTGGATGAACTCCAGTGCATCATCTTGTTTAAACAAGCTGGAATCCATCTTTAGTACTTGTCTGTGCTGCTGCTGGCCTAAATGTGTAGAAAGCACTGTAGTCTTGCACTGCCAGAATACTTTCTGGGATTTTAAACCACGTCTCACTAAAACCACAGATGTCCATATTCTGCAAAGTGAGGAGAGTTGTTTGGTGTGGTGTTCCTTGTTTAGGCTCCTAGTATTAAGCAGTAGCACCTTAAAGTTGTTTTGAGGGTTTTTGTTTTGCTATGTTGGTAGTTTTGTCATTTTGACATTGCCTAAAAATAGGCTTTAAGGGGGTGGATAAAGTTTTAACCAGTAGTTGAAACCCCAGGGGGACAAGTGTAGACCTTCTTTAACAAAGCAACTCGGTCTGTTAACCATGTTCTCCCATGCTTATAGATATTAGATCTCCCTGGAGTGACAATAGCAGCTAAGCCAGTTCTTAAGATCAATCATTTTCTGTTCATACAGTGGCATCATCCTTGGTGAAGGTAGAATGCTGCTCAATGCAAGGCACATACCTATCTTTGACACATATTCAGAGAGATCCATAACGTCTCTTTTCATATAATCCATTGAAGCATGTTTCAGGACATTTACACCTGTATGGACTATGATAGAATTATATTGGTACCTGTGGTGCAGTGACTAGAATGCAAGCATGATATTCTGGATCCTAGCTCCAGATAGACAAATAATTGTTATCATCTCCTTGTCCAGCTTGGTGAGAAGAGCATCTGTGTGTCATTCAGTAGAATCCCCCATGACAAGAATACTGGGTAAAGGGTTTGCTCATCTTATGGGCTTTGTTCTTGGGGGATCATTGGGTGTAGGCGTGTGTAGTGTTAGGTTTTGCCTTTAGTGTGTCCTTTAGTGGGTGCTGAAGATAATTATTACCATTTAAGGACGCAGGAGGTCCTTGAGTTTTGGTAAGGTTTCTTTTAAGTACCTCAGCATAAGAAGGTCTATGTGTGTGCTGAGCAGTATATGTGAAGGGTGTAGTGTGTGTATTATTGATAACCTTGTTTGTAAACTGGAATTTTGCCTCCAAGGAAGTTATGTATGTACACGTCTTGCATACTGTGTTATTTTTTTAAGGATTAAAAGGTTATCTGAGTACATGAGACAGTTGTAGTATTGTGTCAGGATGACCATATCTACCAAGCTGGTTAGGAAGACATTAAGAAACTGCATATTCATGCTCTCAGGAATTATATTAAGGTTAGGCTATTATGGTTTATGGACTTGGTGTTACAGGGGTCACCTGAGTGGTATCTAGTGTTAAGGCTAAATGTTAGATTGTGCTATAATCAGGTGGTGTTCGACACACAAACTAGCTGCTCTAAGCTTAGCTTTGTGCAAATCCTTTCTGTGTTACAGGTTAATGTCATAAATACTAACTTTGTAGGTAAGTTTTGCAAACTAAGCGTTTGCTACTATACATTGCACAATTAACCAGCAGTGTACAGTGAGCAGCAGCACCCACAAATGTCTGTTCTCTGTTTTTGTGCATGGCAAACCCACACTACAACCCTGCATGTGCTCCCTCTTTAAGCAATAAAATCAGCTCTGACATGCCTGCATCACAAAGGGTGAAGAAAAACTCCAGTTTGCAAAAGCCCTGAAATGAAATGACTATTTTGTCAAAAGCTTAGCCAAAGAAGACATTTTGCTACTCTTGTAAAAATGTGTTGAGTTACTCCATTTCAGTCATGTAGGTCTGGTAAACTGTTCCTCAGAGTAAAAGCAGGTTTCACTAATAATTTCTCTTGCTCTGTCTACATGCCAGGGAGTTTCTTTTATCAAAGACTGACATTTTATTGTTCAAACCAGCCGCTGGGTTGTCCTAGTCTCATTTAAGTTCCACTCAGAAATTTTGAAACCTGCTTACAATTTGAGTCTACAATAGATAAAATAATCAGGTAGACCTATTGTCAGTTCTTTTCAGTTCCAGGTTTGAAGATCAGTGTTGATAACTTGCATTCCTTATGAAGTAAAGCTAATGAAAGCTTCCAGTAATACCAGGCTTTTCATTGATGTTATATCACAACCTACTGCAAAAAATTCTCTTGAAGATCATCATATGTAATACATTTTCTTACTACTATGCTTTATATGCTACACAAGGAGGAGCCAGGGATCTGCACACCAAATTCGAAAATCCATAAAAAATATCCAAACCAAGTAAGTAAACTTGCACTCAACGTTTATTTAAGCCACAAAATCTCTGTTTAGCTTTTCGTCGGTGACTCCTCACCAACTTCCTCAGAACAGGAAATAAACACATTCAACACATCCTGTTTAAATACTACAATATAACTCCCTACTTTTGCCACACTGCCACCTGTGGTTGGAATACAAAATTTCAATATATTAAAAAGAACATACAAAAGGCATAAGCCTATTTAAAAACATATGTAAATATAAAACACTCCCTTAATGATGTAGGATTAAAAAACAATAAATCAATAGCCAACAGGCTTGACTTGGAAAAAAGAAACCAGAAACAGGTATTAAAATAAAATAAAATCAATAGCTCACTTCATGGTTAATAAATTGGACCCATGATGGAGCAATGCATGTGCAAAAGAAATTTTAAAACAAAGGCTACTGAAAAACACGTATCATAATTTTGCACATTAACGTATGAAATAGCAAAACTACCTTATCAAACTTTTCAATTTCAAAACACAGGAAATTGATAACATGTTGTTCAAGCCTGGAAAATGGTATGCTTCCAGCCTCAATTGCCAAAACAATTCTCTGAGTTCCAACAAATAGGAAACAGGGCCCCCCTGTTATCATGCACAATCTGATCAATCACTGTGAAGCTAAACCCATGCCCCGGGCACTCGCTAATGTGTTTAGCAAGTGCATTAGCCATTTTTTCTTTCTTAATGGCATATAGATGTTCATATAGGTGCTCATGCAGTTTCCGGTCAGTTTTCCCTATATAGAAAGCCGGACATGAAGAACACTGGGCCAGGTAAACCACATGTGTGCTGGCACAGTTGAACCTCCCCTGGATTTTGTACTTTCTCTCTCTGATCGCAAAATAAGTTCCCGCTTTCACATATTGGCAGTATCTGCACATGTTGCATTTGAACATGCCTGAATGTGCCTGAGTAGGTCTAGGTTTCCTTTCAAGGATGTTTTTGTTAAGTTGGAACCTCTCTTGTAAATGACTTGAGGATTTAACCCTATTATATGATAATATTCAACACCGGAAGGGACTTTAAGATCTATAATTTTTCCGGGTTTTCTTTTCCTCCACCTCTGGTTGATCTTCTGGCTAAGGGCCTATCGTTTGTACTGGCCTGCAGGGCCAATTTGGCTAACATGTTGGCTGACCTAAAATTATTTACCAGGAAACTGAATTTACATCTCCTACTAGGGGACCAGTGTTCTTCTCCAAAGGCTTTTTTCCATTCCTAGCACCTTTAATCCACCCCTGCTTCCTTCAGTCAACGTCTTTGATCAACTATGTGACCTGGACATTCGTGCTACTCTCAAAACCAAGAAGAATGTTGGCTTCAATACTGCCAAGGAGGAATTGGCTTTGCTTGAACTGTTATGTCACTCAGGGGTCAGAGTGATGCAGCCGGACAAAGGGGGGGGGTCTAGTGACTATGGATGTGGAGGATTATATTAAGAGAATGGAAGCTATTCTGGCCTCTGAGACGTATGATGAGGTATCTAAAAATGAATTGAACATCAACATATCTCGTGTCCGTTCTTATTACGATGATATGTTTATCAATGGGGTGATAGATTTGGATGTGTTCAATTATATTTCTATATCCAAACCTAAGATTCCAGCTTTATTTAGTAACCCTAAGATCCATAAGAATATGTTGGACCTCCCCCCCCATGCGCCAGTTGGTCAGTGCTAGGGGGAGTATGACATATGCTGGAGCCAAGGTTGTGGACACTATCTTGAAAAAGTATGTCATCAGTGAGGAGCACATCTCAAAGGATTCTTGGTCTTTTTTAGGCAAAGTGAACCGGATTCCATTCAAAACCGAGAATCACTTCCTCACTATTGATGTGATAGACATGTATTCCTCTATCCCCCACTCAGTAGCATTGGAATGGATTCAAGCGATTTTGATTTCGAAACAAGCTCCGGCCAAAGAAATTTTGATGGTCAGAGAACTCTTAGATATAGTTCTTACATGCAATTATTTCTCCTTCAACAACCGATGGTTCCATCAAAGGATAGGGGTGTCCATGGGGTCCCCTTGTGGGGCCAGCGTATCAAATTTGGTGATGGCATACTGGGAGAAAGAGTTTGTCTTTCCTAACCCATTATTTAAAGAGAAAGTCCTATTGTATACCCGATTTTTGGATGACATTTTCATAATTCTCCAAGGGGGGAGGGAAGTAGCAGACTCCATCCTGGAATGCTTTAATACATCTACTGAATTCCTTAGGTTCACCTCTAACTTTTCCATGGAGAAAATTGCTTATTTGGACGTCGATCTGTCTAAGGATAACCACAGGGGTTGCTATATGGCCAACATCCATCACAAACCTACTTTTTCAAACTCATATTTGCACTTTGAAAGCAACCACCCCTTTCATCAGAAGAGGTCGATAGTCAAGGGCCAACTGGTCCGGGTGGCCAGGATGGTGACACGGGACAGTGATTTTTTAAAGGAATGTGAGTTTATCAGAGACATCTTTTTGAATAGAGGTTTTCCCGGCCATCTGATTTCAGACCTCTGTAATGAGGTAAGTCGCAAGAGGGAGAATGGGGTGTATCTTCCCATTTTGGGCCAGTCTATTGCAGATCAAGTTGTGTTGGTTGACGATACCCGGATTAGATCTTCTTATGCCTGCAGCTTCATCAATACTTACAGTTTGGATGCGGGGGCTATTGCTTCTATTATTATGAAGAATTGGTGTTTACTTACACCAGACAATCAAGGTCATTCAGCTTTAGGGTTAAATCCTCAAGTCATTTACAAGAGAGGTTTCAACTTAAAAAACATCCTTGAAAGGAAACCTAGACCTACTCAGGCACGTTCGGGCATGTTCAAATGCAACATGTGCAGATACTGCCAATATGTGAAAGCGGGAACTTATTTTGCGATCAGAGAGAGAAAGTACAAAATCCAGGGGAGGTTCAACTGTGCCAGCACACATGTGGTTTACCTGGCCCAGTGTTCTTCATGTCCAGCTTTCTATATAGGAAAAACTGACCAGAAACTGCATGAGCACCTATATGAACATCTATATGCCATTAAGAAAGAAAAAATGGCTAATGCACTTGCTAAACACATTAGCGAGTGCCCGGGGCATGGGTTTAGCTTCACAGTGATTGATCAGATTGTGCATGATAACAGGGGGGGGCCTGTTTCCTATTTGTTGGAACTCAGAGAATTGTTTTGGCAATTGAGGCTGGAAGCATACCATTTTCCAGGCTTGAACAACATGTTATCAATTTCCTGTGTTTTGAAATTGAAAAGTTTGATAAGGTAGTTTTGCTCTTTCATACGTTAATGTGCAAAATTATGATACATGTTTTTCAGTAGCCTTTGTTTTAAAATTTCTTTTGCACATGCATTGCTCCATCATGGGTCCAATTTATTAACCATGAAGTGAGTTATTTATTTTATTTTATTTTAATACCTATTTCTGGTTTCTTTTTTCCAAGTCAAGCCTGTTGGCTATTGACTTATTGTTTTTTAATCCTACATCGTTAAGGGAGTGTTTTATATTTACATATGTTTTTTAAATAGTCTTATGCCTTTTTGTATGTTCTTTTTAATATATTGAAATTTTGTACTCCGACCACAGGTGGCAGTGTGGCAAAAGTAAGGAGTTATATTGTAGTATTTAAAGAAGATGTGTTGTATGTGTTTATTTCCTGTTCTGAGGAAGTTGGTGAGGAGTCACCGACGAAAAGCTAAACAGAGACTTTGTGGCTTAAATAAACGTTGAGTACAAGTTTACTTGGTTTGGACATTTTTTACGGATTTTCGAATTTGGTGTGCAGATCCCTGACTCCTCCTTGTGTAGCAGCTGGTTTTGTCTTTACTATGCTTTATATGACAACTTACAGTAAGAGATGCTGTTGACGAGGATATGAAACATTAAATGGTATAAGTAGAACTGGTACTACTGAAGAACACTAAAACACATCCACAAGCGAACTGAAGAAAAGGAAGGCAGTACAAACGTTTTCAAAACTAAAAGCAGCACCAGGATTCCACCACAAATAAAAAAGAGTTGATGATTCAGCTCTCAGCTATGACAAAGAATATCCTGAATTAAGAAGGAGTGAAAGGATTATGAACAAGGTTAATTTTAACAATAGACAGCAACCTTAAGTGAGGTTTCAAGCCATGGGGTTACAGGGGACGAGACCCAAGAGCAGAAATTGGAGGACATAAGTATTTTTTATGACAACGTTACTTGTATTGACACTGTGTACAATTTTGTTAACCATGAGCAGTTTGTAACAAGTACTGTTTCAGGAAACAGCA
The DNA here is from genome assembly GCF_019279795.1 of Protopterus annectens. Lineage (NCBI taxonomy): Eukaryota > Metazoa > Chordata > Ceratodontiformes > Protopteridae > Protopterus > Protopterus annectens. The sequence continues at coordinate 472,388,243 of NC_056730.1, forward strand.
TCAATAGCAATGAATGTACTGTTGCTTTTAGTCAACAAAGAGACTTTGCAGTTTATAATTATTCAAAAGTATGCATTGATGAAACAATGGCTGATTTATTATCAAAAGGAATGTCATTTGTTCCATCTAGAAGCTTTAATGTCACTGATACTATTATAGACCTAAAATTGTATTTGAGAAAGTTGAATTTAACTTTGTTATATGAGAACGATGCACAGAATGACAACCGCAATGTTTTTCATATTAGTTCTACTTATAACCCCCTTTGCATCCCAAGCTTGTAATGTATGAGAAATTATGCGAACTAGATCTCCACAATTTGCACAAGTATAAAAATAAGGCAATTCAAGGTTCAATGAACCTCAGCTTAGAAGAACGGATCAGCTTGAGTTCATTACAAAAGCAGAATGTAAGGGTCATGAAACCAGACAAAGGGGGTGGGGTGGTTGACATGGACGTGTCCATGTACAACGATAAGATGCAAAGTATTCTTGGCACTGATAACTACAAAGAGGTTTCCCTTAATGAGCTGAATGGGGCATACAAGAGAATTTATGGCCAATTAACTGACATATTTTTGGAAAGGAGAATTGATATTACTTTGTATAACTATTTGGACATCATTTCTTCCAGAATTCCAGTGTTTTTTGGCATCCCTAAAATCCACAAGGGGCTTCTTGACTCTCCCATGAGGCCCTTGGTGGATGGAAGGGATTCCATAACAACGACTTGTGCCCAATACTTAGATTAGGAGTTGAAAAAAATATTGAAATTGGAAACCCAGATATGCAAAAACTCCATGTCTTTTTTAGGACATATTAACAATACACAATATGATGTAAATTATTTGTTAGTTACTATAAATGTTAGAGACGTGTACACCATTATCCCACAGACCATTAGTTTAGATTGTGTCAATAAGATATTACTAGAACATAAAATCGACCATGATAACATTAATTTTATTTTGGAATTGTTAGAAATGGTCTTAACTAACAACTTTTTTTCTTTTAACAACAAATACTACTTGCAAACAACTGGTATTGCCATGGGGTCAGCTTGTGGAGGGGCATATGCAAACACAGTCATGGCATACTGGGAGAGGCGATTTGTATTCCAGTCAGCCTATTATTCCCATATAAAAACATATTACAGCTTCCAAGATGACATCAGTTTAATATGGAAAGGACCTCTGATCATATTAGAGCATTTTTTTAAAAATATATTAATACTACAACCACCTTTTTACATTTCACTTCCGCTGTTAACTTTGTCTATATGGACTACTTAGACGTCCACTTTTTTAAGGATGAAATGCATGGGAGGTATGCTACCACAATTTATAGGAAAAAACTTACTCCACTTCTTTTCTGCACTATAGCAGCTTGCACCCTGAGCATCAAAAAAGATCAGTTGTCAAATGACAACTAGTAAGAGCTGCTTGTATGGTGTCTATTGATGTGGACTTCATGATAGAATGCACTAATTTAAAAACCATATTCTTAAAAAGATCATACCTAGTTGACTTACTAAATGAATTAATAAACAAAGTGAGTAAAAAGAGGGAAACAGGTAATTTTAGTGTTGCCGCCTCACAGCAAGAGGTTCTCCGGTTCGATCCTCGGCTGGGGTGCCTTCTGTGCGGAGTCTGCATGTCCTCCCTGTGGTCGTGTGTATTTCCTCCAGGTGCTCCAGTTTCCTCCCACATCCCAAAGACATGCTGTAGGTTGATTGGATGCTCTAAATTGGTCCTAGGTGTGAGTCCGTGCATTTGTGTACTTTCTGTGGAACGTTGGGTGCCGGGCTGGCAACTCGACACCGTAAAACTCCACTGACAATCATGAGCAGACAGGTGATCCACTGTGGTGATCCCTAACAGGGAAAAGCCGAAAGAACTAGATTAATAATGACATTTCAGATGGTGATCTTTGGAACCTTAATGTGATGGCGTCAGATTTAACAATTGACACTCAGCAAGATCAAAACATACACAGGAAAGACAGTATTGCTTTCTTGAGATCTTTGACCATCACTTTTAGTTCTGATTCCTACAGCCTGAGGTGGATTTTCCAGAAAAACTGGGACATTCTGGTGGAAGATGTTAACATCAGAACCCAGTTAGGTGACAAACCTACAATGATATACAGGAAAGGTAGGAACTTGAAGGACCTACTTAGGAACAGACATAGCCCCATTGTGCATGGCCATCTTGGCATGCACAAATGTGGAACATATAATTGGTGTCACAAAATCAAAACAGGGGACACATTCACTGTAAAAAACTCTGAATATTCCATCAAAGGGAAGTATAATTGCTCTTCAAAAGCAATAGTATACGTGGCTATTTGTGACTCATGTCCTGTGTTTTACATAGGTAAAACTGAAAGGAAATTCAGCCACAGAATTTATAAACATGAGTATGCTGTTAAAAAGAAAAATTTGAACAATGTTTTGGCCAGACATATTCAGGATAATGTTGGGCACAACTTTGGGTTCATGACCATAGACCATGTAGATATAAATGATAAAAGACCATGGGGGGGTGTATTTAGAATTAAAAGAATTACAATGGCAGATTTGCCTACAGGCTGACAGGTGGCTGGGCATTAATGAAAGAACTTCAATCACCCCGGTGTTAAAATTGAAAGCCCTCCAAAGAAATAAAATTGTAGAAAAAGTATAATACACAATACAAAATTTAGTGCCTTTTGACATCTGGCAGGCTCTTCAGTGGATTGACAGTTAAGTGTCAATTTATATTTGTTTATAATATACAATAATAGTAAAGGAATTTTCAATGTTGATGTTTTACCCAATTTTATTGTGGATGACATATTGGCGTTATTTTATATACTTCATATATTTTATATATTTAGTATTATCAAAATTTCAGGCATGGAAACTGAGGGGTTAATTTTTATTCAAGTTCCCACCCAATCAGATGAAGTGGAGCATTATTTAAATGTTTGACTGTTATTACTTTGCCATCTGATGAAGTTTACACTGTCTAAACGAAAGCGCTTACGTATTTTATTTATTTTACAATAAACTGAAGTTTTTATTTGTGGTGGAATCCTGGTGTTGCTTTTAGTTTTGAGAACATTTGTACTGCCTTCTATTTCTTCATAACTGGTACGACATTCAAACAGTATCCCAGAGTTAAAATTCTAATGGTACTCACAACAGACAGATTCTGATAATTCTGCTTATTTGCCCATCAGCATTGCTGTCACTGGGATGGTCATTATAATTACAAATATGATGGACATCATAATTATAAATGGCTTGGCAGCTGACAAGAGGATTAGGGAGATGTTAACAGGTTCTTTCCTGTGGTCCAGTGGCTCAGGGTTTGATTCCCTCAGCTTCCATTGCCTAATTCTGTGATTCTGAGTAAGTCACTTAACCAGACAGCACTCCTAAGCCAAGTGTGAAAAAGCTCCATGGAGATCAGTGCTATACCTTGGTTAACAAATCAAATAAATAAATAAATAAAATAATAAAATAATAAAGTCAGCGCCAGTCAGACTCTTTCTTCTACCTTCATTCAGGTTGAGAAAGACCTGTAAATAATACTTCTAGGGCAGAACTGTCGACAGTGAAGAATGCAGACCTGTTAGGAAAATATAAAAGTAGCATATTAGATGTATTATGCTACAAAAAGTACCAAATCCCATCTGACTAGGAAGAAGGATAATGAACAGGTCTATTCCCAAGAAGACATAAAGTAATGGTGAAGTTCTTATAAAACTGTCTTACATGTTGCATATGTCAGTCATAATAGCAAGCTAAGTCGCAAGGTATAGACAAATTGCATACAGTTTGAATGGAAGACTGCTCAAAGAGCTGAAGATAAGAAGACATATTGTATCTCATGACAAAAGTTCAAACAATGAAGGTCCTAGTTGTGTACCAACACATCAGTTAGCGAAAAGATATAAAGTCCTCAATAAAGTGTCATTCTATAATGATTGTCACTGCATTCCAAATGACTGTAATAAAATCTAATACCTTTAGCTGGAAATAGCATCTAGGCATATTGCTGCTTGCAGGGAATATGATTTGCACAAAACCTTTATTCAGACCATTAGTAATCAGCTTACCAAAGTGAAGCAGCCTGACATCATCTGAGAAGCTCGAACATGTAAAGGTGATGTGGGAGATCCTGAGCTCTGTATTCCATGGCTAGAAGTAACAGTTCTGGTATTGAGCCATTTCAGCTACATATTCCAAGATTCTAAAATCCAAATTAAAGAAGTGCAGACATTTTTTAATCAAGCATTTATTTTCTATAGGTGGGACTACATATCTTTAGAGGCAGGAAGAAAATCTTGCATGGACATCTTTTAATAATCACAGAACCTCTTTTGGCTGAGATGCCCTGTGTGAAGTATGTATTGCCTTTAGAAGTGTGACAGCATTTATTTGCCTGTGGAGTATTACTACAGTTACACCTATTTAATGCTATGCAATACGGATAGCTCAAGCATAAACAATAAGAAAAAACCCCACCCTGGATGGGAAATAAGGAATCACATGTCATTCCAGTAAATTGTATCAGGTGACATTTTAAGAAGAACCAAGAAGTAAATGGCTTGCCACCATATGGAGGAGGTGACAGAGCTCCTGATATTATCCAGTAAGATGAAAATTTCTGAACAGTGGATTTTAACAGCGCTCAGTGACTGAACACTGTTTACTCATGCATTTATGAGAAAAATTAGAGGATAAAAACTTTAAGTTAGGGTTAGCCCTCCATTCTTCAACCAGTTTTTTGACAGTCATTTGATTTACCATTCTGAGAGCTAACGAAAGTCAAGATGCAAGAAAGGAATCCGTTTTCTGCTCTAAGGCCATTTTATACAATGGTGATCTTGTAGAGCTCATATTCACGAAAATATGGCTAAAATTACAAATCCAGGCTAAAACCTATGATGCTAATTTATTTATCGTTATTCCCATAGCTGTAGTGACTTAGAAAACAAATGCTTTAATTATAATATAAGGCAATTAAAATCAATTAGACATTTACACTAAAAATATTTGCTGTATGTTAAACAAATTAGAAACTATTTTGAAGCTTCTGCAGAGACCAAACACGAAAACAGTGAAGGAACAGCTGTTAGCAGGGGAAGCAAACTCTTTTTACTTTTATGACATCTGTAACATTTGTAATAACAAGGATGAAGGAAGAGTATGTGATGTTGGTACAAAGCACTTAAATCCAATTATGTTGCTATACTTCTAGGAATTTAGTCACAGAGCAACACCAGTTGGCAGTGGGTGATCTACTGGTTAAATGAAATGAAATGGCAACAAAAGACAACAGAAATGTTAGTGCTTGGAGCCTACATATAGTACATGGTCATTACTAGAATCGGTAAAAACAACTTTTCGATGTAGCAGCTCTAAAACACCGCATTCAGGGAAGGTAAAACGTAATGTGGAATACAAGTGGAAAGAGTGCGGTGTCTGAACAAAACTGCAAAATCAGTCAGTAACTGTACTTGGAAGTGACAAGATTAACTGTTTGAAGAAATTATGCTTATTTGTTTGTATTATTTTGTTTCTGTAACAGGTATCACCTCTTCACATTGCTGTCAGATATAAACAGAATAAGGTTGCCTGTGCCTTGCTGGAAGCAGGATGTAACATTAACATTTTAGACAATGTGAGTATAAAGGAGAAAAATGTATTCCATTTCAAAACAGCTGAGTGCAGCACATATGTCAATTACGTTCCATGTTCATTCACAAGTATCATACTGAAAGACCCAAAACTGATGTACAGATTTTAATTCATTCTGCCTGTTTACCTGGAATATGAGCAGCATAAACATTCGTTCAAACTGACATGCATTAAGAGCAGACCACAACATTCTCATAGCCAGGAATGCATTCAGTAAGACACTGTCCCTCTGAACCTAGTAAAATGATAACTTTGAATGTGGGTCTGTAGCTGCTCAGAACCACACTTTTGTTTTTCAGTTGCTCACAAGTACTTGTAACTGCTTGCTCTTTGTATCAGCAATATGTATCTGCTCAAAGTGCATTGCTTTGTATTCTCACCAAGTCTGACGCCTCCCAGAGAAAGTGTGAGACATTTTGTTGTGTTTTAGTGCAGTCTTTCTGCGAGCTGCAGTGACCTTGGAGCAATGGTGATGGAGGGGGTCACCCAAAAGAAAATGCTTATTTGGTTTGTGTTTCTTTGATCTACTTGCACAAAACCTATGCAGCTTGCAGCACATATGTGTAGATGCTTTCAGTACTCAAGCTCTTTGCTACCCTTGTATTCACTGCATCTAGATTAATTTAACTTTGTAGAAGTCTCAGGACATTGTTAGGATTTCTGCCCTGACTAAGTGACTTAAAATGAAATAAATCTGTAAACTACAGCTTTCTAAGTAAAAATAAGTCACAGCATTTTAGTGACAGCTACTAATAACTCTTGAACCATAAATGGAAAAACATAAAATGCAACTAGCAATTTTATTCAGCAGAAAATTAATTTTCCAGCTGTGAAAAAAAATGCAATTGGTTATAATTTTTACATGTGTATTTTACCAGGAAGAATATATATACTCAGTAGATCGAACGTTTTCAAGTTTGAACCACATATGTCCGAGACTATATGCTCGAACTTGTAAAAGTCCGATCGGACTGAATGGAGATCTCCGTACAATGTGGAAAGGGAAGATTTCCTATTTCCACACGGTAGTGCGATCTCGGAGTTGGTATATTTCAGTAAGGTGGGTGTGGGGGGCATAGCCCCCTGCTATAGATGTTTAGTTTTGTGTTTTGTTGTTTTATTTGTTTTTACTTCAGTGTTCGAACTTTAATGAGTTTGAACATATGGTCTCGGCCATATGTGGTTCAAACTTGTAAAATTTCAATCTACTGAAGTAGATCCATATATATATATATATATATATATATATATATAAAACAAAAAACGGAAGACACCAAATGATAAAAACTTGTATAAATTCGAAAGCTTCCCCAATGTGATGCAGCAAACTGTGAGCAAATTCTTCAATTCTTCAGCTATCATTCAATAAGAAACAAATAATCCAACAGCGAACTAATAAAACACAAGTATTTAATGAATGTAAGCGCTTTCACGGATTCAGTGTTCCGCTTCATCAGACATCTAGAACAGAAAAAATCAGTATGTTTAAATACCTTCTCACTTAATTCATAGTCAGTCAAACAATTAAACAATTAAGTACTGAATTAATTAAGAAGTTGCTTACCAAATACTAACCAGTCTATATATAAAGCTATAAAACACTATTAAATGCTTTTAAAGTTAAAAGTTGAAAAGAGTTAAAAATTATTTCATACATACAATTTCAAATACATGAGTTATACTACAAATAATCATTTAAGTCTTCTTCTTGAGAATAGGTTGGAGAGTGACAGTTTCATTTAAGCCTCTCCCTCGATGAGCTCCCAATCTAAGAATCCAATGTACTTCCATTCTCTCAGTCTCAGTGCTGATGTCTCCTTTTGTTAAGTTGTCATGGAGAACCTGTAAAATCTGAAATAAAAATGTATGTTCCTTTCCCATATTTAAGGTGTGTTTCGCTATAGCACTATAATCATCCTTTCTATTAGTGCAATAAATATGGTCTCTGATCCTCTCTCTAAGAGATCGATTGGTCTTACCAACGTAATATTTAAAACAAGTTTGACAGTGTGCTACATAAACTATGTTTCTAGTATGGCAATTACCCGTATCTCTCAATGTCCATAAATAACCCGTATCCGGGTGTTTAAAGAAACGTGAAGAATCAATATACATGCACTGAGCACAAGTGCCACATTTCTTAGTACCCATACTGGTAATATCAACAGTATTATGTGTGTATTGTTTATCGCAAAGTCGTTGTGTAAGGGACTGTTTATTACTATATACAAATCTAGGGTGACAGCCCAATAAATCTTTAGTTTGTTGGTCAACCAATAATATGTGCCAATTGCGTGACACTGCTTCCTCAACTGTATGTACATTCATAGAGTATGGAAGGATGATATTTATATTGTTATGATGGTATGCATCTTCCTTTCTGTGATCTTCACCACTATCTCTGTGTGAGAAATATGGTTTCGCACGAGTTGACCGTAGGGCTAAGGCTTGGGAACATGAATAGTCAAGTTCCTCTTTACAATAACCTCTTTGCATAAAGTCATGCTTAAGGGTTTTGATCTCACCTAGTAGCGTCTGTTCATCACAGCATAATCTGGAAAGTCGCATTGCCTGTCCCTTTACAATATTTCTAAAAAGGTTATCATTATGCATATTGTCTCTGTGTAGGAATGATGGTTTATAGCAGGGCTTTCTATAAGTCTTTGTTTGCCATTTACCATCATTCAAAGAGATTGTAACATCCAAAAAATTTATGGATGAAAAAGATATTTCATGAGTAAACTTTAAGAAAGTAGATGTAGAGTTGATGTATGTTAAAAACTATTGTAATTCATCATTGTTACCCTTCCATACAATAAGAAGATCATCTACAAATCGTCTGTAGAATAATATCTGCAGATGATTACACAGATATTCCTGTTCCCAAGCCACCATGACCAAGTTGGCATAAGTATTTGCACAACTGGTGCCCATGGCGACTCCATTCCTCTGCCTATATATTTTATCCATAAATGTGAATACATTGTTTTCTAGTACCAATTCTAAAAGTAAACACAGTAGATCCACTTTGATATAGTTGTTATTGTTCTCTAGGAGTAATTCCTTAACCATTGGAATCCCCCTATCATTAGGAATACTGGTAAACAAGGACTTAACGTCCATTGTTAGCAGTATCAGATCATCAGAGTTATCAAGTTGTGTTGTAAAAGCATACAAATCTTTCAAAAAGTGCTCAGTATCCCTGAGCACATATTTATAACAGGATAGGATGTTTTTCAACTCATGGTCTAAACAGATGGAGATGGGTTCCGTAACCCATCTCGCTCCAGCCACAATTGGTCTAAATTTGGGCTGCAGGGGGTCCTTGTGGATCTTTGGTAGGCCATGTATCCTCGGTAAAGAGGGAGACTTAACCAAAAAATAATGTAGCAACTTTTTAGTAATAATGCCCATGTTAAAACATTAATTTAAATTAGAAAAAACTTGATTGTGTATATCTGTTATCACATTTAGGTCAATCAATTCATACTCATAGGTTTGTAACATATCAGACATAGTAAGCACATAATAGTTAGTGTCCAGTATAACAACCGGGCCACCCTTATCTGCTGGTCATATCGTAATGGCCTCATTCTGTTGCAAACTAGTCAAAGCTGCCCTCTCATTCTTAGTTAGATTAAAGTCTTTGTTCGATCTATCATATAATAAGTCATCATATAGACTGTTCTCAAATGCTTTTAAGAAGACATCCAAATGTGAAGGCATTTGTGGGGTAAATAAACTTTTCCTCTTGTACGGTTCATTAACAGTCACATTCTGGTTGCCTAACATTAATTTCAAAGACAAGTTCTGCAAAAACATTCTGATTGCCAAATCAGCTTCACCATAATCAATATTAGTTGTGGGGATAAATGTCAACCCCTTATTAAGTACTTTGAGTTCATTGCCAGTCAAAACATATTGGGATATGTTCCAAACTAAATTCCCTGTTGCCACATCTTTTTTATAGTATGTACCTGCATCTGATCTGGACCCTCTTTCCTTTTTTGTCCTTTCTGGACTTCTAGATCTACCGATATCTTCCTCCCCGTTCTTATCGGGAGTGGTACCGCTGGAAAAACCTGCGGTTTGAGTTTATCTAGTTGTATTTTTCGTTGCACATCACCTTTGCCATGAGTCGGTTGTAGAATCTCATTAGACGGTATTTCCATATTGTGTGGATCCATAGGTGTGGAATATACGGACCCCTCAGTTCTAGGTGAAGCCACAACTTCTGCATCAGAAATGTGGTCATTCACCACCGTATCTTTCTCTTCAATTCCCATGTTATAACTTCCCCGCGTTGTATGCATTGCTTTCGATCCATGGTTCAGTAGGAATTGACGTTCTGTTCCATCATTGGTTGACCTAACCATGTTATCATGCTTCTTATCAAGTTTATTTCTTACTTGTTTATCGCCAGTATCCAAGGTATTAGTTCTAGGCCATACAAAGACATTGTGATGATTAAAGTCATTTAGATCCCTCTGTAGTTTCTTTTTCTTATGTTCCATCAATTTGGTCTCATATCTCTGGACACAGTCAGTCATATCGTGTATATATACTTCCGATCGATGGTCACCATAATTTTCCAGTAAATCATTTTGCTGGTCAACTAATTTATTCCTTATTTCCGACTCAAGTGGTTGAAAGTAATCGAGTAACAACTGAATGTATGCTCGACTAGCTTTCAAATTAATTTCTTGCCATTGAACCAGCAAATCTGGATATAAATTACCATACGTTGGCATGTTCAGGATACGGAGCCCTCTCGGTATAACATTATGTGCAAGCGAGGCTTCCAAATGATATCTCTGACACAGTAACCTTTTAAAACGATAGGCATTGTTCTCAACTTTTAACTTTAAAAGCATTTAATAGTGTTTTATAGCTTTATATATAGACTGGTTAGTATTTGGTAAGCAACTTCTTAATTAATTCAGTACTTAATTGTTTAATTGTTTGACTGACTATGAATTAAGTGAGAAGGTATTTAAACATACTGATTTTTTCTGTTCTAGATGTCTGATGAAGCGGAACACTGAATCCGTGAAAGCGCTTAAATTCATTAAATACTTGTGTTTTATTAGTTCGCTGTTGGATTATTTGTTTCTTATTGAATGATAGCTGAAGAATTGAAGAATTTGCTCACAGTTTGCTGCATCACATTGGGGAAGCTTTCGAATATATATATATATATATATATATATATATATATATATATATATATATATATCTTACAATATTAAACACCTGCTTTCCAAAGATAGTAACTGGGGGCCCAATCAGAAATCTGAGAATTGACAATGAGAGTCCTTAAACTTCAAAAAAAAAAATTAATTTCAGTTTTGTAGGTAAATCAGAGAATGTGAGGTGCTAAACCCACTGTTACATATTAAAATATTTCCCCCATTGAGGGCGCTACACTATATAAAGCCCTCTCCTTAGATATGCTATCTCTGAGATGACTGTACCTCAGAGAAGGGTACATTTCAGGTTCAGTATATATTCTCCCAGATTATACTTAATTTCCAGTTTCACAACTCTCTCTTTTGGTTGTCAAAAAAAAAAAAACAGGAACACTAGTTGGGGGGGATGTTATTTGTTTTATTCTTCATCTACTAGGGATGTTTTGGTGATACTTTTGATATACTGTCAGTGATCATAGATGCAGTAAGGAAAATGCTTGCTTTAGTGACAGGTGATTATAAATGTGTGGGTTCTGCCCCAGCACTGTGCAGCTGAGATATGCAGCCTGGACATTTGGCTGCAATGATACACCTGTTGTGCAGTACAATGGTTTGTGTTAATCTTATGTTTTCATCTTTCAGAAGAGTGATTAAAGCAAGTCTCACCTGAAATACTAATATGGAAAAAAATCCAGTGTAAGTTCTGGATTTTTCTGTTATTAAAAGAAAGCTCTATGTTATACAGACTTTTTCACATAGAGAACCATACAGTACAAACTATATTGCATCCATTTATTTAAAGAAAAGGTTTGTAAAGTTTCTAAGTATTTTGTTTCTATACTGACTGAACTTAAGATAATATATTTTCAGTTTTCATTCATTGATTCTCTCATACCTGCTTCATCCTTCTTATGGCTATGGGAAAGCCAAAGGCCATCTTATCATACAGTATATTTAAGGTGGAGTAATAAGCCTGGCATGGACACAGACACATACACATGCTGTCTCTCTCACACACACACACACACACACACACACACACACACACACACACACACACACACACACACACACACACACACACACACCACTCATGCATGACATACTCAACAACAATTTGGAGGAGTGGTAATTCACCCACTACATGTCTTTCAGATGACAGAGGGAGTGACAGCACCTATTTTCACTTTGCTGAGTTTTACGAGATTTTGTTCAAAAGCTTAAGCTTATTTTATCTGCCAAGTTGAGTAATAACTTACAGTAAAATATAACTAATGCTTACCTCATCCTTCCATTCTAAAAACAAACACTTTGGTTTGGTTTATGTTATTTTATGTGATTCTGCCTTATTTAGTAACACAGCTAAATACAGTTATATTAGTTTATCTAATCCTTATTATTTCTCTAAGATATGTGAATATAGTCTTTGCTCCGAACTGGTGATCATGCACACATTTATTATTTTGTGTTACTTTAGTCAGTAATGAGGTACCTAAAATACTGGAAACATATTTTGTCCATTACACAATACTTAAATGATACATATAATGCTTTGTGACCACACTAATAATACACATTATAAACAGTTATCAGCCGTAGTTGTACAGTGTCATTGGTACTGTGAATTAAAATAGAAAGCAGGTATTCCTGGGGCTAAACAGAGTAATATCATGTATCTGAAATGTCTTTTCATGGTTCATTAGGATATAAAACATGTACTTTGACAGTTGTAGTCACTAGAATTGTAACAAGGTAAGTATTGCAAAACACAAGTTACAATTACCCAAGAAACATTGCTTCTCTCAACAAGTTTTGCTAATAACTGTATTTTAGGATTATTTATAATTTTACAAGGAAAAAAAGGAAATTAATTCAGTGTTTCAAGTTCTCCGGCACCTTGCAGATGACAAGTATATTATCTTAGCCATATAGTTATATTTTTATTACATTTACTGGCAAGCAGTCATTCATCATCTTAGTACTGTAAAACAAGTGTCAGAATGGCCACATTCTTTCTTTTCATTTTTTATTTACCTTTGCTCTGTAATCTTTTTTCATATTGTATCCTATTTTAACATTGACTCACATCTAATAACGGTTCTTTTATTTTCTTTAACAATGGCTCTACATAGCCAATTTCTTTTTATTTCTCATATTTTCAGTTGGCAATAGCATACTCCATTCAGACATCAAATAGACCAATACCCTCTATGTAGAAAATCAATTTTAAACAAGTTATTTAACAAAAATATATTAATGGTTAATCAAATAGAATTAGGTATGATAGATAATGCCACAGTTTATGGCTTGCTTTCTGATTTAACTGGATTCAGTCTTGAATCTCATAATGCTACAAATGAAAAACAAATGTTAACTTCACAGGCAGGCATCAATCATCATCTTCTTTCGGCTGTTCCTGTTAGGGGTCACCACATCTGATCATCTGTTTCCATTTCTTCCTGTCCTCTGCAGCTTGCTCTGTCAGATCAACCACCTGCATGTCCTCTCTCACCACATCCATAAACCTTATCTTAGGCCTTCCTCTTTTCCTCTTACCTGGTAGCTTCATCCTTAGCATCTTTTTCCCAATATACTCAGCATCCCTCCTCAGCACATGTCCAAACCAACGTAATCTTGCCTCTCTGGCTTTATCTCCAAACTTTCCAACCTTGGCTGACCCTCTAATATACTTATTCCTAATCCTGTTCACCCTCATCACACCCAGTGCAAATCTTAACATCTTTAACTCTGCCACATCCAGCTCTAACTCCTGCCTTTTTATCAATGCCACTGTCTCCAACCCATATAACATAGCTGGTCTCACTACACTCTTGTAGACCTTCCCTTTCACTCTTACTGGTACTAGTCTGTCACGAATCACTCCTGACACTCTTCTCCACCCACTCCATCCTGCCTTTACTCTCTTCTTCACCTCTCTTCCACACTCACCATTACTCTGAACTATTGATCCCAAGT